>NC_142879.1:8487348-8790378 GCF_051225735.1 Oryctolagus cuniculus | reverse complement strand
AGTTTGCCAACTCTGATCTTATTTAGACAAGGTCATAGTCAATGTGGAAGTTCTGTCCTCCCTTCAGAGAAAGGTACCTCCTTCTTTGATGGCCCGTTCTTTCCACTGGAATCTCACTCACACAGATGCTTCGTTTAGTGTTTTCTTTTTTTTTTTTTTTTTGCCAAAGTGGCTTGGCTTTCCATGCCTAAAATACTCTCATGGGCTCTTCAGCCAGATCTGAATGCCTTAAGGGCTGATTCTGAGGCCAGAGTGCTGTTTAGGACATCTGCCATTCTATGAGTCATTTGTAACAAAATGGAGGAATCTAGAAAACATCATGCTGAGTGAAATAAGCCAGTCTCAAAGGGACAAATATCATATGTTCTCCCTGATCAGTAACAACTAACTGAGCACCTAAAAGAAACCTGTTGAAGTGAAATGGACACTATGAGAAACAGTGACTTGATCAGCCCTTGTCCTGACTGTTGATGAACAACTTAATACTTTATCCCTTTTAGTATTTTTTTTTTGTTCTACTGAATACTATTGGTTGAACTCTGTAATTAACACACAATTATTCTTAGGTGTTTGAATTTAACTGAAAAGTGATCCCTGTTAAATATAAGAGTGGGAATAAGACTTGTATTTTCACTTTATGTTTCTGTGTGGGAGCAAACTGTTGAAATCTTTACTTAATGTATGTTAAACTGATCTTCTGTATATAAAGAGAATTGAAAATGAATCTTGATGTGAATGGAAGGGGAGAGGGAGTGGGAAAGGGGAGGGTTGTGGGTGGGAGGGACGTTATGGGGGGGAAGCCATTGTAATCCATAAGCTGTACTTTGGAAATTTATATTCATTAAATAAAAGTTTTAAAAAAAAGATGTTGTACTACTTAAATAAATGAGTCTGTGGGCTGCTTGCCTCAGGCCTGCTTTCAAAAAAAAAAAAAAAAAAAGAGTGGGAATAAGAGAGAGAGGAGAAGTACAGTTCAGCACATGCTTAATCGGACTTGCCTCAAACGATGGAGTTAGAAACATGCCAGGGGATTCCAACTCAGTCCCATCAAGGTGGCATGTACCAATGCCATCTCACTAGTCCAAGTGATCTGTTTCAGTTCACAATTAAAGGACTAAGAGTCAAAGGGATCACATAAACAAGACTAGTATCTGCTAATACTGCTAATACTAACTGATAGAATTAAAAAGGAGAGAACGATCCAACATGGGAAGTGGGATACACAGCAGACTCATAAAATGACAGATGTCCTAAGTTTTCAGATTTTAAAAATAATATTACATATTTTGAGAGTAAAATTTAGCTGCTTTTGAAAAGTATGTAGAAACATAAAATTCACCCCGGATTATAGATCAAATGATAAGAACTCAAATTTTATATTGAGCCGATATAATTTTTATAGTTAATTTAAAAGAAAGAATGACTTGTTGTTGGAAGGAGCAGAGCTTCTAGCCTCAACCTGTCCTGGGCTGTACGTCGCTGACTGTGTGAAGCACAGGTCTCTTTATCTCACTGAGCTTCAGTTCCCTCATGTACTACATGGTTAGAATACTAGTATTGCCCTCAAAAGGCTGTCATGAGGGTGGAATGATAGCACTTAAAGATCATAGGATATGAGTACATTGTGAAAATATGTATTAAGTAATTTATCACTATCATTATAAAGTCTTCATATGTTCCAAACATGATTTGAGGCTCAAAGGCTAATAAGGTGTAGTTCCTGTTCCCAAAGCAATTAGGATGCAGTCTTGGACAGTGGGTCCTAACTGTGACCATCTGCGTGAAATGTGTCAAGGGTGACAATGTAAAATCTTCAGATGCTATGGGAGAAGCATTGTGAAGTCTTTCTGGAACAGTATATCTGCTTGCTTCTCAAAGGTAATTGGCTATTAACATGAAGAAGTCAGAGAAGGGCATTTCGATTAGAAAGCAGCATGAGAGAAGATGCACAGGCATGAAACAATATGTGTGTGCTAGGAATTCATAGCAACTCCGTGTCCCGAAGCTTCATCACAGGAGCCTACTCTTGTGGGTGCGCCTCCTCCTGGTGGTTGAAGATAAATCTGACACTTTTATATTGGTCCTGGATACTCCAGCTCAACGCAGAGCTTAACAGTCCTTTTAAATTAAGTGAACCCAGAACAAAGGACTGGTGACAGGTATTTTACTAGAGATGTAATCCTGGAAAGCACAAGTGAAAAGGTGATGACAAAGCAACAGGAAGAAAATCAAAGCAAGTCATGTTAATACATGGGTTTCCTTTTTTGGCAGCTGAGACCCAGTCCTGTTGGATATAAAGTAGAGCATGCTTCAGAATTGTTCCACAGGAAGGGGGAGAGACCAGGATGTTCATTCAGCCACCAGCAAGTCCCACACATAAACCCTAGTGCTGGAAGTTTGCATCCTTGTGGCAAACACTTCTCTCTTGCACCTGCCCTTAGCCAGCAGGCTCTCAGGGGGTTAGAATTGGCTCCTCCAAAGAGACTGAGAGATGCAATGTTTTAGTGGAATGCTATCAGCATGCTGAATGATGTAATACAATTTCAGGGGAGTTCACAGGTGAACTAGGAGTGACAGTGGTCTGACCAGCTCAGGGTACACATGTAGGTGAGCTCTCTGTCTGCTAAATACTTTTAATGCTGTGGTCCCTGGTGTGAGGCATCAGGCGGGGCCTTACTGGAGATCTGAAATAAGGAAGAGGAGGCCATGGAGCATCTGACACGCCAGTAATGCTTGCAGTTTGTTTTATATGCTGAAAAGAGACCTTTAAAATAGTTTCAACAGAAGGCAAACTGTTTCAGTTTGCATTTTGGATCATTTTTAGATTATAAACACTATCCTTAACTGGAAAATAACATACACTTAGTTATTTGGTTGACCATGGTTTCTAAATGGGCCTTGTTCCATGTCTGGAGATCTAGATTTAGAAAAAGAAAAAAAATGAATTGGATTCTGGAATATAACTTATGTAGAGCTGAACTTACTCTTTAACATGTTTAAAAAGTATCTAAATACAAAGTAAATCATAGTATTTTTAAAAGCATGGAGTAGAATTTACATGTTAAAGTTTGATCTGCATCGATCATGATGTTATACATTAAGTAAAAGTGCACTGCTGATCTTGATAAATGAGCACATTTAGAGCCATGTGTCATGCATAATATCTAACAATTGCAAGCAGTCTTTTTTTCATTATAATCATTTTCTATCTTGGATATAAGTATTAGGATAAGACAGTTTCCTAATGTTCATTCTATGTATTTTTCTCATTATTATTCTGTCAGGGGAAGCTTTCCAGAGACATGAGTGAGAAATAAAATTTCAGTTACTTATTTCTGGGCAGTCTAGCCTACATTTTAGGATTTATTATTAATTGTAACAAACAATTTTGTAGATCAAGTGAAGTAGTAATTGCTATGAAAACAATTTTTAAACAAAGGAATGATGATTTGTAGAGTGTGACTAAGTGACTTTAATATTTTGAAATTCTGTTGAAAATCCAATTAATAGCACTGTCCATTCTATGAACATTTCGTAGACATTCTGTTTATTGCCTTCTAGTCTTAGCTGCAAATCCTTTGACAGAGGAAGAGATCATTCTTTCTCTGTCCTTCCCATGGTTATTTTAAAAATAAGCATACTAATAACGTTGAATTATTTTTTAGGATGCAGATAATTTAAATGGGGGCATTACATGTAAGTCAGAGTAAGATCAGCTGCATTCACTGAATTATATTTAGTTACATCAGACCTCATTTGTTAGTTTGCATCCTATTTAGTAGCTAAAACAGTTGTTATTTACTTGCTAGGAAAATATTATTTTACCAATGCTAATGAGTATATTGTGGTCACATGTCTGGGAGTATGCATTAATGTGTATGTTATGTGTTTGCCTATAGAGACATGCACTATATGACTTTGGGTGATACTTCACTTTTTTGATTTTTTTTTGGTGGTTTAATTTTTAATTTTGAGGAAATACTCTTGCTGATTAATTATTGAAGGTACCCTAAATACTAGTCCTTGACCAGGAAAGACATGCGTTTCTTGGATTCCCATATGGTGGAGGAGGAAACTGCTACTTATGTCTGTCAACTTAGTGACCCTGGATTTTGCTAAGAGGAAGAATGGAAGTTGCCACAATGTTGTCACCAGGTAGCGTAGCATGGGTCTCATTGTAGCTACCAGAGGAATGCAAAGAAGCTTCTTTAGGAAAGTTCTTGTTTGAGATATCGCAGGGAAATTGACTAAATATGCAAAGTTCAAGAATAGTTTCTCTCTATAAAGCATACACAAAGTAACACAGAGGCCTCTGTTATACAATCAACACACAGATACTAGTGCAACTGGAAATGATAGTGTGTTGTGTGACATTAAAAATTAATCTCCTTTTTCATTCTATGTATTATTATTAGCAGACACTTGATCTTATTTATATGATCCCTTTAACAATTCTGTCAATATGATCATACTTAATATGGTCATTTTAACACGTAAGATGGCATTTTTACCATCCAGTTTAATGGGATTTGAGGTTCTATGACAAGTTTTAAACTGTACCCTTAGAAGTAAGTCCATAGGAATGTATGCAGAGTTATACAATTTTATAGCTAGAATTAAAAGGAGAGAATGTTCCAAAATGGGAAGCAGTACACACAACAGACTCATAGAATGACAGTTGCTTTAAATAGCACTCTGACCTCAGAATCAGCTCTTAAGGCATTCTGTTCTTGCTGAAAACCCCATGATATCATATCAGGCATGGAAAGCCAAGACACTGTGGTAAAAAAAAAAATGTCCTGTGAGAGAGACCCCAACATAAAGAAGCGGCCATCAAAGAAGGATGTGCTTTTCTCTGAAGAGAGGCGAGAACTTCCACTTTGCTTATGGCCTTGTCTAAATACTGATAGAGACTGTGGACTCAAAAGGCTTCCATAGCTTTGGAAGGTCATGTCAAGAGCCTTGGGTGATCATTGACATCACATATAAGAGAGTTAATTGTTAAATTAACAACAGGAGTCACTATGCAGGATTTCTGTCCTCAATGAGTTGTACTATGAGAATTAACCATAAAACTTGTTCTCAGTTTTTTTTTTTTTCGTGTGTGTGTGTGCACAAATTTTGAAATCTTTACTTAGTATAGAGTTGGTCTTCTGTATACAAAGTTCATTAAAATGAATCTTAATGAGGAATGGGACTGAGAATGGGAGAGGGAGGAGGAATAAGGGTGGGAGGGTGGGTATGGTGGTACAGCTATATTTCTGAATTTGTGCTTATGAAATTTGTACTCATTAAAAAGAGATTTCTTTGTGGAAAAATTAATCTCACTAGAAGTATTTTCAAGGCATATAATTTATGATTTGGACTGTAAGATTTTTGTCCTGATGACAAACAGAAGCATTTATACCTGCCTTGATTATTCTAGTAATTTTTTAAAACTGCATTACTGCTTAATTTTTCTTTGTTTCAAATGGGGGAATTACATATAAGTCAGAATAAGGTCAGCTACATTCGCTGGAGTATATTTAGTTGATCAGAAATCATTTGTTTGAGTAAATTAAAACTTCATATAACAGAATTTTCTATAATATTTCCTTTATATTCAAGGAGAAAAACTATTCCACAGCCAGTGATTCTTTTCCAGTGTGACTTTTCTCTAATTCATTCAGGCTGTCAGTTATTCTTAGTGACCTTACTGCTTTGGACTAAGATTCTAATGAAGATGATTTGTACTTTTAGTATGAGGCTGAATATTTAACTAGTGTAGGGAAACTGTTCTTTTGGATCAATATTTAGAGAGGGGGAGAAATAAAAAGGTCTTCCATCTGCTGGTTCACTCTCCAAATGGTTGATCCAAAGCTAGGAGGCAGGAGCTTCTTCCAGGTCTCCCAGAAGGGTACAGGGGTCCAAGCACTTGGGCCATCTTCTACTGCCTTCCCAGGCCGTACCAGAACTGGATCGGAAGAGGAGCAGCAGGAACTAGAATCAGCATCCATATGGGATGCCAATGCTGCAGGCAGAGGCTTAGCCTACTATGCCACAGCGATGGTCCCAGACAACTTGCTTTGATTCGTTCAACTTTGTACAGTAATATCATCCAAAACTTCAGAAAAGACCATTTATCCATTAAATATTCAAGATGTAACTAATTTACCAATTACCTGGTTATATGAAATCAAGTCACAGATACATTCCTTTTTCTAGGCTTAAAACCTCGGTGTACTTTATCTACGTGTAGGGCATGACTACACTACCTTCTAACCACGATGGCCTGGTGAAGCTAGGAGTGCAAATAGACATGCTTGGATTGGAAAAGGAAAACATGGGCTCTTTTTAGAACAATGCTGAGAGGTAGATCATCTTATCAGTGCAATGTTTGCCGTACAGTTGTTTCATTTCAAGGTTGGACAGGGAGAGAATTTTTGCTTTATTTTGTTTTTCTCTTTCCACTGGAAATTTCTAGAACTCTCCACAGGTTAGTTTTTTTTCATTTTCATTCTTAAACATTTTTTTATATTCTATCTTATCTACATATGTCAGATAAAACATATAATGTTTGCCTTTTTGGGGTTGAGTTTCATTCCTTTTTATGGCCGAGTAGTATTCCTGTGTGTGTGTGTGTGTCACATTTCCTTTATCCATTCATCAGTTGATGGATATCTCAGTTGAGTCTGTGTCTTAGCTATTATGAATTGGAGCTGCTATAAACATGGTGGGTAAAAATCCTTCTTTCATATATTGATTTCATTTCCTTTGGGTAAATTCCCAGGAGGTGGATAGCTGGGTCATATAGTAGGTCTATTTTCAGATTTCTTAGAAATTTCCATTCTTTCTTCCATAATGGTTATACTAGTTTACATCGTAAAGCATTTATTTATTTATTTGAAAGCCAGAGCAATAGAGAATGAGGGAGACATGGAAAAAAAGAGGGATCTGAGATGGGGAGGAAGAGAGATCTGTCCATTGGTTTATTCTCCAAATGCCCACAATAGCCTGGTTTGGGCCAGGCCAAAGCCAGGAGCCGGGAATTCCATGCATGTCTCCCACGTGCTTGGCAGGAACCCAAGCACTGGAGCCATCTTCTGCTGCCTCCCAGGGTGCATATTAAAAGGAAGCTGTTGTAGAACTAGGACTCAGTCTCAGGTATTGTGCTATCTGATCCATATGTCCCACGCTGTAGCTTTACCTGCTGTACCACAACACCTGTTCCTCTGCGCACTTTAAATGACTTGTTCCAGAGACTGGGTACAAGAGCAAGTCAGACCATGGGGGGAGGTTGGAGGAGTTAAGAGATTTCGCATATCCTGAAGGGAGCTGAAAGGAGAGAGAGAGGTGCCCTGAATTCTCTTTATGCCACTCAGTTAGGCCAATAATAAACTGGTAGGCAGATATTTATATATATGATGATGTGTATACACTAAAATACATTTTATTAAATAAAAGTAAATAGAGATTAATGAGGAGATGAGGCATATGTCATACCTCTACTAACATGCCAGTCATTTTGCATCTATTTTCATGTTTAATATTCAACCAACATTGAGAGAAAAGTGTTACAATGAGCCCCAGTTCATAGATGAGTAAGGAGCTGCTGGGGGGGGGGCCTCCATTACCTGCTCTAAGTCAGCTTAGTAAACAAATATAATGATTCCCACCCTGGTTTCTTTACTAATTGCCTAAATTTAAATTCTTCAAAAACAATTTTTGGTAGATAAATGGAAACTTATATAATGTTTCTTATGTTATAAAAGTGTGTTCTCCTAAAGGCAATGATTTTAATTTTCTTTGTTTCCTCCAAATCCCATACCATTCAGTTCTATTTCATTTGTACCAATGAAATTACTGAAATGATTTTGCAAGGTTGGTATGTTTAAATGCAAGTTAAATGAGTTGGAATTAAAAGATATTCTGAACATTTCCTGAGGTATTTTAAAATTGCATAAACTTTAGTCCTTTATGGATTTCTGAGAAGTCATCATATTTACAAAGCTAGATTCTATTAGGAAAGCAAATCTCTTCTTCCTCACCTTCTTCTCAAAAACTCTCCTCAAAGAAATCCATGATGCGCTTATGGCCTGCCACTCCCAAGGTTTTGTGAAAAAGATGAAGATGCACAGATAATGCTCGCATGAATCTATGTGCAGTGAATAAGTGTGAAGTTGCACAACTGCTTCTTTTGCTTCTCTCATAAGAACTAAGTACTGCCTGTAATGGACAGTTCTTGATGGTCATGAATCCTAACAGACAGATTCTACTCAAAGAACCCAAGTACTCATAACCCAAATAACTTGCAACTCTAGAAATTCAGCTTCATCTCATGATTTTGATAAGCTTACTCTTCCACCAGAATTCTTTTACAAAAGAATATTATTGAAGCAATCCTCAGGACATCATTCAAGTTATAGTAAGTGTCAGCCACAGGTTTGATACACTACTATTACAAATTTTAATAATTTATACTTACTTTATCAAACATGAAAATTTTTGAAAACTACATTTCTCATTATCTTTCAAAGTAATAACCATTTTAGCCAATACCCAAATGGATATTTGGCTGTCTTTCTAATACCTACATATTTAACATGCAGTTAATTTTCTTTTGAGTTTGACTGCATAACTTTTCTCATCTCACCCTAGAACAGTGAAGTCACTCACAAATTATCACATACTATAAGCAAGGTAACCTATAGAAATTGTGGGGTACAATGCAAAATGAAACTGCAAGGTTATCATTCAAAAATTGTTAAGATTTTCAACATGGCAAGATCAGAACATTAAACCAAAATGCCAGGAACTTCTAAGCATTGGGAATCCATGCAATTGGACAAGTGGAAAAGAATAGGAATCCAGGCAGGGCCACATCACAGTTGATGGAAACATGTCAAAGATGCAAGAGGAGAGGGGACATCATATCCACAAAGAAATAGAAGCGAGAAAATGGTGAAAGGCTTTCTTATGAGCTAAATGATGGTTGAAAAGACAAGGCTGGAACTGAGATATAAGACATGAGAGTACCTTGGTCAGAGAGAGAGAGAGAGAGAAATAGGACTTGAAAGTGTGGGAGAGCAACTTCTGTATTCTCCATCAATAGATGGTTGCCATAAATTCCACTGTAACTAATGAATTCTACTATAAATGCACAGTAGACTGCAATGTACATATTAAAAATGATATAGAGCACATCCCTGATGCACTGTTAATCCCTAAAATTTATAGAAATATGTACAGTACACTCTCCTTTTTTGACATGCCACGGAAAATACAGAGGAGCACATGGCAATTAAAACTTGGTAACTGAGAGAGTGGCAAAAATATAGGTAATTTAGCTGTTTGCCATGCTTGAATTTTCCACTTTGCTTTAGACTAAATATATTAATTATGTGATAAGAGATGAATAACATACTGAGAGGTACAGGTTTGTAATAAATCACTCGAATGATCCACATGCATCCTGGCCTGTGAGACATAAAATATGAGAAGAGCAAGTCACGATCAAGTCATAATCCTCATTGTATGTATCAGGTACACTCTGATACATAGTATATCTATGGGGTCTGCAATATGAGAAAATGGTATTACCATTTTGTAGAAAATTCTGGAGAGAAATTTTCTGGTGTAATGGCAACAAGAAAGTGTTTTACTAAAGATTTTCAGTGCCTAGTCTTCTTTTTAAGTGTTGAAGTTCAACATAAATTTGATGTTGCAATAATAATTGTTTTCATTTTACCCAGACTAATGAATGAGTTTATTTACTGTGATGTATATTTCAGGGACACCTTCAAGATAAAAATCATCTATATATAATACATATTCATGCATATTTATATTGTGTACATTAAATGATTATGTGTTTTGGCAATTTAATACTTCCTTAGTGGTAGGTAGAATTAATATAGTTAACTTTCTGTTGGTGTATGCTGATTTCATGAAAGGGATCTTGTTATCTAAGATGTCACATTGCTACATTTAATATTAGTATTTCTGTGAAAATATATACAATTTATTTTTAATTTAATTTTTTAAAAGTTAGACTGGTGGTGCTTTTCTCAGTTATTAGACACCAGTAGTTACCTCCCTGCTGCTGCCTACCCTGTGCAGTTCTGCACAGACGGCTAATACAGAGGAGTTAGATTCACTTTTATGCCTGCAATTAAGATAATCTGACCTTGTGCTTTTAGATTTGCAACTTGGGCTAGGAACCATTGTTGACTTTCTTTGTACACAGATTCCAAATGTGTCCAACCCTTCTCCCCTAGTCGGCAGTCACACACGTCTCTCTTCCCGACAGCGAGACAGGGGCTCCAGATGACCCCTGCCTCTTTCCGTGCGGTGCCCTCAGTCGCCTGTAAAGTGACGTGCATGTAGGCTCTGTGGCCCATATTTCACGGCATTCGACGCCAGCAAGCCCTCCACATTGGATGAAAATCCATCCTTAGTGTTGTTTTTATGAGCAGCTGACTGCCTATCAATTTTCTGTTTCATTGAGGTATTTCTCAGGTCTGTGCAAAAATGAATTTTGTCTATGCTACATAAATCATACCAGCAAAATATACTCTCAGATTTTATAAAATCCAGACAGAAGTTGTATATATGATGAGCACAAAAAATATTCATGTTCAAATAGATAGTTTCATTAAATAAATACCTCCCATGCGATGATTCATTTATTTTATTATTTATTATTAATACGATCTTTGTAATGGAATATCCAAGAAACTTTGCTGTAATGTGTCAGGAAGCAGTGCTTTTCCTTCCTCTTCTGTCCAGATCATTTCATTATTCATTCATTCGTTCAACACTATCAGGGTTTTTTTTTCCCTAGGGACACATTAATATACCATACAGTAATGCCTCTGATAAATATTTATCTTCTACATAAAATGCACTGCTGTCTCTTTGTAAATATCAGTGGGAAAAAGCAAACTAAATTTTTTCCTTATTTTATGAGACAAGTTGGAATTAAATACATAAGAACAGAATTGTAGATAATGAAATTTACTCAAGAAGCTGGGCCACTGTACCTCAGATCGCCTTTCTAGTCCTATCTGAGCAGAGAAATGACCAGCCGCAACCCAGGAGCGACATGCCACACAGAGGGGACAGCAGGTGCAGAGGCCCAGGGAACACAGGGGGCCTGCAGTGAAAGTGCAGGACAGGCAGGAAGAAATGTGACATTTGAGCAGTAGCAGAGGAAGCAATCTTGAGAAACAAACTCACGCGGTGAATCGAGATAAGGATGTGGATGACTGGGGGAGGACAAGCAGCACGCAGATCTTCGGGGTTGATGAGGTTAAGAAGCTGGGAATCAGATGTTGAGCAGACAGGACCCCAGTGTTGACAAAGACCAGCACAGAGGCGGCGTGTGCCTCAGGGACCCTCGCGCTTCCATTTACTCCTCAGGCGTAACTTACCCACCTTGCTGCACCGAGGAGCAGCGCTGAGTCTCTTGTCAGGGAGGAGTGGGAGTCCCGATGTCGGGGAGGCGATGATAAGTCCCATCTCACGTCTTTACTCTTAGTTATGACACTTCAGGAGAATCCCTGCACTCTAGTTGTTGGGTTGGATGAAAACCATGCCATGTTCAGATCTGCGTCTTGGCAGTTTCATCATTACTCCCGCAGCTAACGCTAGAACTTGAGGGACCAATACCTTTTTGTAAATACAAGAATTAATGAAAAATGACTAGATGTTTAATACTAATCAAGCTTAAACATTTCTTACTCTAAATCTTCAAAACTCTAGCAATTTCTAGTACATTGTCCTTAAGAAAGACCAAATTCAAAGGAAATAGCTCTATATAGCAGGGAAACCCTGCGCACATCAGTTTAAATTCCAGCTCTGCTGGTAAGGCTCAGTATGACCAGGCTGCTTAACCCCAGGAGCCTCGCATGCCTTGTCCTCCATATCCAGGTCTGTGTTCTACACCTAGGCCAATATCATAGAAGAAAAACAAAAAGCTAAAAAGGTTGCTTTCTCACATCATTGGATTCAAAGTGCTTTTACAGGCATCTAAAACATGCTTCCTTCAAGTTTGTGTGTGGTTAATGATTTCTATATATTTTTCTCCTTTTGTTGGCTGTGTGGGAGTCATTGATTACATGACTGAATTGTCTCAGAAATATGATAGCATTGTGATTGAAGCCTGGTGTGGCTGGGTGGGGTCATGAGACTGATTATAGCAAGAGCATTGGGAGCACAGATCAGTTCCAGACCAGACATTGAAAAACAGGGTGAGAGACTTGAAACTTGTCATGCTTTCCTCTAATGCATGGTGTGACACTCTAAGATGAGCCCAAGATTCCAGTCTCTAGTGCACATTCTGTGTATCACCCCTTCCCACTTACGTGGATAAAACCTGTGATCATGATGACAGATAACCCCTGTGGTCAGGTTATATCATATGCCAAAGGTGAGAGGATTTTGCAGATGTAATTAGGATTCCTAATCAGTAGATTTTTGATTAATCAAAATTGTTCTGGGTGGACTTGTCCTAAACAAGTGTTACAGAACAGAAATTCTCCTGTTGGTCTTAAGGAGGTGGGTGCAGGGTCTACACGAGAAACAGGTGACAGGAAACTGGGAGGGGTCCTTAGGAACTGAGAGCATTCTCTGGTGAGCAGTCGACAAGTAAAATGAGAAGTGAGTCCTGACCCAAAGGGAAGTGAATCCTTGCAATGACCCTGTGAGTCAGAAAGAGGATCCTGGGCTCCAGGAGGAATCAGGGCAGCTGACACCAGATGGACATCTCAGACCCTCTGCAAAGCACCTAGGAAAGATGTGCTTAGGCCCTCACAGAAACTGCAAGGTAGTACATCTGCATTGTTTTAGGCCAAGTTTGCAATAATTTTTTACAAAGCAGTAGAAAAGTGACATATTAGGTACACAGCAGTATTTAAGAGACAGCTCTGGAAGACATGTTCCCCGAATAAGGCTTAGGCATACACTCCTCTTGCCAAAGCACAGTGTGCCTATAAAGAGAGCACAACCCCAAACTCTTCTCTTCTAGAATTGAAATTTAAAAGCTTTATTTTTTCTTTCTCCTTTTCTTTTTTGCATCCTCAGCCTGATCTAACCTGTGCCAACTGTTGCAAACTTGGCACTAGAAGCCAGCGATTAAAATAACAAAATAACATATTTTACATTGCTTTAAGGGATTTGCTGAGTGAGAATATTGCTATTTAGACACTAGAAGGGCATTTATGCTATCTAGTGGAGAAACACATGATTAAATTGTCAAATGTGATTATTTGCAAAACAGATCTATTATCTTCTGACCTTGTAACTCTGTGGAAAATGTTTGGGGAAAAATGTCAATAATATGCGTCGGTTACTATTGGTTGCATTTTGGAAGGTAATACAACAGAGTTGAATTCAGAAAATAATTGGCTAGTTTGCAAACAAAAATGGAAGAGTTGAGAGAGATGCCAAAAATATAAGAAATTATAGCATTGGAAAAAGCAGTTTGCTCCCAATTCTGTCCAAGCAAGATAATATTGAAAAGTTCCATCAACAACAGATTTATTCAAAGTCAGTCACATAGCAAGGCTGTAAATGCAGAGTTTGAGTGTCACATCCATTGTTGAGACCTCTTTATGTAAGGTGTTAGGAAGTATATCCATTTCAGTGTGCCTACCACACCACGCCTGAATGTTTTCAGTTACATGTAGTTAAATGAAGGGAGAGGTGTATTTCAGAAATGACTCTGGGTATAGATCATTGCATAGTGCAACATGCTCTACTCAAACAGATTTAAAGCTGTCTTGAGAGAGGCTCGCTGCCAAGAAACCATGATTCTTCACTTAAAACCTTTGTGACTATGTGAAACTTCTTGTTTGGGTCCCTGACGTCATATAGGGAGGAAGCAGACTGGGAAACCTGATCAGCGCTTCATGAATGCCTATCTCAGGTAAGGTAGGACAATTAAAGACAGAAGATATCTTTGGAAGCAGAGCTAAGTGTGGGGAGCAACTGAGACTAGACTAAGTTACTGGAATTAAGACTTATTCTATGCATCTGCTCTCCCACAATATGGCGCTGGGAGAGGAGGAAACAGCTTCTACGCAGCTGCCTCTCGCCAACTTGACTGATAAACTGCAGGAGCTGATCCTGCTCCTGATTGGAGGAGAGCAGCGTGCTCGGCGTGTGGGCAGCAGAGTTGGGATTGGTGGAAGAGGACTATAAAGGAGGAGAGAGACAACATGCACCAGGAACATCTAAGGGGAACATCTGAGGAACATCTGAGCAGCCCCCGAGAGAGCTGGCTGGCGGTGTGCCGCTCCTCCACGGAAGTGGAGAAAGCGGCGGGGGGTGCCGCCCCTCCACGGAGGTGGAGGGGCCGGCAGCTAACCCGGGATGGCATCGTCCCTCTGTGAGTGGGGGAACAGCAGCTAACGGGGGAAGGGCCGAGCAGACAAAAGAACAGCACAGGGTCTAGTGTCGTTCCTCCGCGAGAGGGGGAGCGACAGCTAAGGATTAAAAGGGCCAAGGACTGTACTTCCTGAGAGTCTCCCCAGGCCTGAGACACAATTTACTACAGATGGTGTAGGGTCTTCTTGTGACTTTTGCTCATGGAATTTCAGAATTGCTGTGGACCAATACAATTGTGTATTTTCCTGTCTTGCCAGTTTTGAATAGGACTTCTTATGTTGATTGCCCTGTTTTTTTTCCCACATCCTTGTAGATTTGTTTCCAGGAGATATGTACAGTTTTCTGATGTATGTTTTGTTCAGGATAGGGAGGCTATCATATTTAGACTTGGTGGAGTGAGTACTACTCGTTCCTTAAAGATCATGGACTTTTAACTTCAGACTTTAACTTCAGGAGACGTTGGAGTTATCTACTTTTGAGATGATGTCTAAGTGCTTTTTGCCTTGGAAGGAAAAATAAACCAAATAGATGAACAAAGCATTGACTGTCTAGCTAGTGATGCCATTTGTTAAATATTTCTGTATCTCTGTATTCTGGACCTACACAAGGATTTTGTCTCCTAGGTCAATGATGTGAGGTGAGGTGCAGTCATGTGACCAGTTAGGGCCAATGAGTTATGTGGGGGTATGACATCCTATGCTAGGCCCAAGCATGTAATTGGCAATGCAACAAAATTCAGAGCTCACTGTGTCTTCCCAGGTTTAGATGGAAATCCTCAACTACTAAAAAGAAAGATGATAAATAATCCAACAAATTCTAACTACAGTGTGATGGAGCAATGTGGTGGGAGGTAGGGAGTGAGACTGATAATAATGAGCAAGATAAAATAGAAAATTAAAAATATATTAGAATGCATTTGGAAGAGAGAGAGGTTAAGTCATCTGTGGACGTGGAGTACTGCCAGAGAAACTGATCTGATGACTAAAAGGCACAGCCTCATATCATGTCCCTCACTAAACATGTAGCGCAAGGCAGAACTGTGCCATTTGAGATTTCAATCACTGACATATGGGAATACTTATTACCACAAGATAACCTTGACCTTTCCAACTAGCACAAAAGGAAGTCTCATTCTGTCTTCCAAAATGCATCTTATAGGGAAAGATATCAAGGATTCTAATGTGTCATCTAGAATCCTCCAAAAGTTGATGTTCAGAATGAAATTTATATATTTAATTTTTAATTTGTTTTCACAAGAAATTATTGTTATCATCTAGCTGAAAGTTCTGCAGAGAACTAGCTCTTAAATATTATTACATTTAAATGAAGGGGAAGTTGGTGTTTCCAGAATTAACATAGAAACTGCTTGTTGATATAAGTGATTCTATTTATAATGTGAAAAAAGATTAGCTTAAATATTCTATTTTAACTGCACTGTAAGTTGAAGTACTGAAAGTTAAAATTACATGTTTTGAATGAGTTTATCTATGAATTAAGTGTACTACTCATAGAAAATGATTCAGCAATTTATCCAAAATCACATGAATATTCATTGCAAGTTTACTTCTACTAAAAACTTTAATTGTGCCAACATTTTTATGATGATATGATTGTGATGAACAACCAACATCACATCATCTTATTTGTCACCAGAGTAAACCTATGCTTGTCTCATCAAGAAGTTCTAGGATAAAAATATTTTTGAAAGTTTACATAAAAGAAAGATCATGTTAGAATTTAAACAGTGCGTTTTTTTTTTTTTGGGTTAATAACAGTATCTTTGTCAATTAAACTTACAAAGATTTTATTTCAATAATTTGATATTTTAAAACTCTAGCACTTATTATATTGGAAGTTGGCATCAACATGGCTCTCTGGAGACGGGACCCTGTTTACTGGGTTGCGCTGTCAATTTCTGTCTCGGTAACCTTGAGAAGGTAACTTAATTTCTTTTCATCTTTTAACCTTTCTTGTAAATTGTAAATCCTTTTTTCCCTAGCTGTTACATTAATTCAAAGATGGAGTCAAGGGTGAAGGTAGTAATGACTGGTTTTTCAAGTGATGTGTAGCCAGGTGAAGAAATCAGTGTAGTGATAGCATCAGCAGCAGATAAACCAGAATTGGAGCAGCCACATGTCAACTCAAGTTGCACCTCGAACTGCAGATACAAATAAGGAACTCCTTATCTCAGATACATTTAGAAACCTCAGAGTGGAGGGAAACTGAAGAGGTTTAAAAGCAAATAAACCTAACCTTGCATGTGGTGTAATGGAGAAAGGTGGGCTCTGGTGACAAAATGGAAATGATAAAAGTGTGTGGGGGGGGTGTGAGGCAGGGAAAATGCAAAGAAGAGACTAGAGTTAGGGAGGAGGGAGGAGAAAAGGCTTTGGAGCCCTTTTGAGGGGAATTCACTGCGAGGAGTTAAGCAGCCAGGCTATACTTGCCACTTTTGATTTGACTTAGTATAGTATCAATGGCGATGAATTCTGTTTGAAATCATCAGAAATAAGGAGGTCCCTGAGCATTCGAGCTCTCCTGAAAGGATGGGTTTGTTTTGGAAACTATGTCAATAAAAAGGAGAAAGGGAACCTAACTATTAAAAGCATCTCATGGATTTTTGTCTCTGAAGGTTGATGCTAAATGATTCTCATTGAAGTATAGGGATGAAAAAGAGTAGAATAATTATATTAGAGAACCCTGTGGTTATTTTCATGTTTCAGTGAAAGTTACAAACATATATGGGTGGGGAAATGTGGTTAAATATTATGACAAGGGGAAAATGGGAATAAGCACCTGAAAGGTACTTTTTATTTAGAGAAAAATTATTGCTGACATAGGACATGACCAAAAATATATTATGGAAGTCGCCACACCTTGAATCTAATGTGAAATTAGGTCGACATGTTGCACAAGGATGAATGTTAAGGTTTTACACTTCAGGGAGGAGTAATGGCATGTAACGTTTTACTTTTGTGGGAAGAAAGCTCTCATAGCTATGCAAATTGTAGAAGACAGTTCCATAAAACAGGGACAGGCACGGCTGAGAAAGGCAAGTACCAAGAGTTAAGTGAAATAAATATATTTAAAAGTAAATTTTACCCAAATGAATAAGGATAAATTTGGTGCAAGATAAGTGACTGAGAATGGTTGTAATAGTAATACCAAGGCATTAATGCAGTGCCGCCAGATTATTGAGCTAGCTGAGAGATTGAGCAAAGGGTCTGTGGTGTCACAGAGCTTGGATTGGTATCATGACTCCACTGCACAGTGTCTGAGCATGGCTGCTGTCAGATGAGCTAACTCGTCTGACCCTCAGTTTTCTCACCTATGATATTAGGACAGAGATGTTATGCATCTTTTAACATTGTTATGAAAACTAAAATTACAGTGCTTAGAACATGGCAAATTCTCAAGACGTGTTTGCAAGGGCCGTAGAAAACCCTCTACAAGATAGTATACAATAAATTGTGACGTCACTCAGTTTGTCTTCCTTTTATAGTTAATTATTTTTAGGGAAAGATAGAGGAAGGGGATGGGCAAACAAAGAGTAATTTAGTTATTTGGTCATTGAACCATTAAAGCTCAGCCAATGGGAAAGGTGAAAAGGATAGAAAAAACTGTCTAGAGCAATGAAGTCTATGTGAATCTATTAAAGAATTAAACCTTACCCCATGAAAGATTCGCCTTTCATCCTTGGATTCTGGGAGTTGATCTCTAAGCCCTTAGGATGTCCTACCTGACTGGTACCTTTGGTAGCTTCATTGACTTTAGGATCTTGGGTAATGCCAGACAGCCTAAAAATGATAAATGATGGTTCATGTGGTATCAGCTCAACCTCTGAAGGAGTAGTCTACCATGTATACGTGAATAAGCCCAGAAAAGACTCTGGACACCAAAGTTTAGATGCAGTTCCCTGCTGGACAATGCTCCGTGCACATTGTCATACATCATTGTTGGAAAAATTGATACTTTCCATCACTTCCCTTGGAGAGGATCACTGGGGAATCCTTGCTTTGAACTTCAATGGACTGCTTTGTGTGTATCTTCCCTTGGTTAATTTTAATGTTTCTCTCCCCGTAATAAAACATAACTGTCAGTATAAAGACTTTGCAAGTCCAGTGAGTCCTTCTAATGAGTCATCATTCCTGGTGGTTGTCGTGAGGACCCTCAAACTTGAAACTGGTGTCAGAGTGAAGGTCATTTGAAGCTTTGCCCTCATGTCACACTTTCTCATTAAGGTTTGTTTGGGGGCTAGAAGGAGGAGGTCGGAAGTTACTTGGCTATGTCAACTTTGCAACTGAGTAAACAGGGAAGGTGAGGAGGATTGAACAAATTGTCTAGAACAAAGAAACATTGTTGAGTTTCAAGTTTCAAGTTAGATATGAAACTTTCTTTAGAGTGAAAAAGTCAAGTTTTCAGAATACCGAAAGGAATCCTTTGGAACTCCCACAGTTTAGCTGCAGTCCCTCACATGAAATCTGCCCCTACCCATTTTCATCTCAGGAAGCTCTGTTTATTGAAGGCACAATCCAGGGATTATCCTGGATTCCTCTCTTCATTTCCTTCCCCCGGAAAGTTCTGTTGACCGTGTTTGTGAAACATGTCCTGACCTGTCCCCTTCCTGGTAGCTCCAGGACCTCCATGTTCAGGTGAAATCCGTATGTGTTTCTTGCAAAGCTGCAGACGCTCCCCATTCTCTTTTGACCTCCATCTCATTCCCATTTATTCACTAGGCCAGTGTTTCTTTAAGTCAGGGCCATGAACCTTGGGTAGGACCCTGAAACTTTCTCATTCAGGGAACTCTAAAGTTCAACACTATTTTTGCAGTAGCACACAGGGATCACTGTCCTTTTTCACTCCATGGAGCCCTGCACAGGTGGTGCACATGCAATGGCGGGTGAACATCTCGTGCCTTCGCTCAGATGAAAGCAGGAACACAAGAATGTAGTACTAGCCATTGTGTTTGTCACTACCCCCACTCACAGGTACAAGAAACCAGTTTAACATCAGGATATTTGTGTTAAACTTGAAAAAATGTACTAAGTTTAGTAAGCCCTAACTTATAAGTTCTTGTTTTTTAAATACCTTGTGTGACCAGATAAGAAGTGCATGTGATGTGATTTTGCTGCGTATAACAGTAGAATGATTATGTCAAGGCAAATTACTGTTTCAAGAGTTTGTTTTGAGAGGCACAATTAGCTGCTTCATATTTGTAGAACACCATATTTCCTTGAAAGATGCACGGTAAAAATTTAAGTTATTTAGATATGAGTACTTATCAATGATGAATGAAGCAAGTCTGTCATGTCTAGAACAACTGACAATATTTTTAAAATGCTAAATTCTGAACTTTCAAGACAAAAGTCAAAGTTTAAAAAAGCTTGATTTCAATACTCTGTAGTTGATAAGGATGAAATCAGTGGAGACACTACCAAGTGTGATTTTTTTATTTTTTATTTATTTGACAGGTAGAGATGTAGACAGTGAGAGGGGGAGACAGAGAGAAAGGTCTTCCATCAGCTGGTTCACTCCCTAAATGGCAGCAATGGCCAGAGCTGGGCCAATCTGAAGCCAAGAGCCAGGAGCTTCTGCCAGGTCTCCCACATGGGTGCAGGGGCCCAAGTGCTTGGAGCATCTTCTACTGCTTTCCCAAGTCATCAGCAGAGAAATGGATTGGAAGAGGTACAACTGGAGCTGGAACCAGTGCCCTTTTGGGATGCTGGCAGCACAGGCAGAGAATTAACCTACTGAGCCACAGCACTGGCCCCACCAAATGTGTTTTTAAAACAGCTGTTTAATGAAATACTTCTAGAAGAGAATCCATGATGGCTGAATAAGGTATACCCCCCCCCTCTTGCAGTATTAGCTGAGAAGGAACTCCACAGTCACCACTGACTTTTAATTTAACCTGCTGATTTGACTGGGGTCTCAGCAACTGCTCTGCTAGGACCTGGGAAGCTGCCTTGCTCCCTTCCCCTGCCTACTCCCACAGAGTGCCGCACTTGGCAGTGAAAAGTTGTGCAGCACACCTCTGTTCTCCTGCCAGCATCATAGTCGGAGTCAGGGCAACATGGGGGCAAAGGACAGATTGCCTGCATCCTGTAGCTATGGGAGTTTTGGAGCATTAGCCCCAGAGCTACACTCACACACTCTATGTAAGGGAGGGGGAGTCACCTTACCTTCTTGTGGCTAACACGAGAATCAGCCCCTAAAAAAATTTGCTTCCACCCTGGGAGATCTGGGTAATGACTCCACTATACCCTGCAAAACCAGGACTATAACCATGCGTACTAAATTTCTCATTATCACTGGACTCTACCTGAACCCACCTGTACTCCACCTCTCTGGACTTATACCCTCCCAAGTAAAATCTCCTGTATACCTAGTAGTCATTTTGTAGGACTGGAACAGGGTCCATTTCACATCTCCGAGTCCAAGGATTAGGGCTGTTGGTATGATAAGCCACAGCACCAATTGGACTGTCCTAGCAGGATCCAAGGAAGGGTCCATCTGTATCACACAGTCCTAAAACCATGGCAGTTGGTGACACAAGCCCTGGAATCACTCAGGTTTGCCAGTAAGACAAGACAAGTCTGCCTCAGCATCAAGATGAAGGCCCTGGCTATCACATTCACCAGGGAGACTGGCACTGAACGCTTTGACACTGGACCAGAGATACACACCCAAGGACACTCTTATTCATCTCAAAACCATGCTTCTATCCCTAAGAACTATAGCACACTAATACACTGTATCACTTATAGACATAGCTGACACTGATTAAGACAAAATAAATCACTTAGGGACTGCAATCCTGGGCTCTCCCAGAACCAAAGCTAAAGGAGCAAGCCAAATGATACACTGCATACCAGCTAAATCATAAAATCTTTTACAATAAAATCTACTCCACAAAGAATAGACAAGTATACTAGATGGGCAGACGTCAGCATGGGAACACAGGAGACATGAAGAAACAAGGTAGCATGGTGCCTCCAAAAGAACACAGCACTCTTTCAAAATTAGACCCTGAGCTGAAAATGATGAATGTAAGGAACCTCAATGAGATGCAGGAGAACACAGATCGACAGATTAAAGAAATGAGGAAATCGGGGGCCGGTGCTGTGGCGCAGTAGGCTAATCCTCCGTCTGTGGTGCCAGCATCCCATATGGGCACTGGTTCTAGTTCCAGCTACTCCTCTTCCAATCCAGCTCTCTGCTATGGCCTGAGAAAGCAGCAGATGATGGCCCAAGTGCTTGGGCCCCTACACCCACATGGGAGACCAGGAAGAAGCGCCTTGCTGCTGGCTTTGGATTGGCGCAGCTCCAGCAGATTGTCCACTTGGGGAGTGAACCAACAGAAGGAGGATCTTTCTCTCTGTCTCTCCCTCTCACTGTCTGTAACTCTACCTCTCAAATAAATAAATAAAATCTTTAAAAAAAAGAGAAATGAGGAATCAGTGAATGACATGGATGAAAATATAACTAAGGAGATGGAACTCATTAAGAAGAACCAAATAGAAAATTTGGAGATGAAATCTTCAATCAGTGAAATAAAAAATATGATTAAGAGCTTTAACAGTAGAATAGACCAAGTGGAGGAAAATGTTTCTGACCTCAAGGACAAGATTTTGAAATAACCCAATAAGTCAAAAATAAAGAGAAAAGAATTTAAAGAATGAAGAAAGACTACACAAAATATGGGATACCACTAAACAAACAAATATCTGTATTATCAGTATTCCTGAAGGAGAAGAAAAGGAAAAAGTGATTGAGAATTTGTTAAATGAAATGAGTTGAAAATTTCCCATGTCTAGGAGGAGGCATGGACATCCAGATACAAGAAGCTCAACCAACCTCAGGCTGAAGTAAAAGGGTCTTCTTAAGGCATATTTTCCTCAAATTGTCGAAAGTTAAAGACAGAAACTCTGAAAGACAATAAGAGAAAAGCATCAAGTTACATATAAAGGAAAACCAATTAGATTAGCATCAGACTTCTCAGCAGAAATCCTACAGCCCAGAAGTGAGTGCAATGGTACATTCAAGGTCTTGAAAGAAAACAAAACAAAACAAACAAAAAACAAAAATCTTCCAACCAAGAATTTTATACCCATTGAAGCTATCCTTCAAAAGTGAAGAACTAAAGTATTTTTCAGGTAAGCAAAAACCAAGAAAATTCACCACTACCAGACAAGCCCTAGAAGAAATTCTAAAGGGTGTCTTGCATAGAAGAAGCCTAACAAAACACTTGACACTACCAAATTCACTAACAAAGCAGGTAGAATCATTATCCAATAGACAAAATGGCAGGTCTTAGTTTTTTATCTATCAATACTACATTGAATATAAATGGATGAAATTCACCACCCAAAAGACTTATGTTGGATGAATGGATAAATCCCCACAAACCCACTATATACTGTCTGCAAGAACTCACTTCACAAAGATACACACAGACTGAAAATGAAGGAATAGAAAAAGATATACCAGGCAAATGGAAACCGAAAGTGAGCAAGTATAGCTATCCTGAAATCAGATAAAGCAGACTTTAAATCAAAAACTGTAAAAAGAGAAAGACATATTTTGATAAAAGGTTTAACTCAGCAAGAAGACATAACCATCCTAAATATGTTAGTACCCAACACAAGACCACCCAGATAGATACTTTTAGACCTATAGGGAGAGATAGACTCCAATACAATAATAGTAAGAGACTTGAAAGCATTACTCTCTTCAATGGACAGATCATCCAGTCCAAAAAACTCAATGAAGATATATCTGACTTGAAACAAACTACGCAACAAATGGATCTCACAGACATTCACAGGGCATTTCACCCAAGAGCTACAGAATGCATGTTCTTCTCATAAGCACATGGAACATTTTCTAGGGTAGACCATGTATTGGACCACAAATCAACTCTCAGCAAATTTAAAATGATTGAAATCATACCGGGTATCTTCTTAGATCATAAAGGAATAAAACTAGAAATCAACAACAAGAAGAACAATAGAACACTCATAATTACTTGGAAATTAAACAATGGGTCATTGAAGAAATTTAAAAGGAAACACAAAACGTTCATGAAATTAATGAAAATGAAAACACAACATATCAAAACCTGTGGGATACAGCAAAAGCAGCATTAAGAGGGAAGTTTATAGCATTTAAGTGCTTACATTTAAAAAAGAGAAATGTCTCAAATTAGAGATAAACTGCTGCATCTTGAACACTTAGAAAGACATGAACAAAAGTCCAAATCAGCAGGACACAAGAAATAAAAAGGATGAGAGCTGAAATAAATAAAACTGAACTTTAAAAAAACACAAAAGATCAACAAAACAAAAAGTTAGTTTTTTGGAAAGATAAAAAAATAAACTTCTATCCAGACTAACAAAGAAAAAAGACAAAGAACTCAAATAATAAAATTAGACATGAAAAAGGAGACATTATAACTGATGCCACTTAAATACAAAGGGTCATAAGAAACAACTAAGAAGAATAATATGCTAATAAACTGAAAAACCTCAAAGAAATGGATAAATTCCTGGATCCATATAACATATGAGGATTAAATCAAGAAGGTATAGACAACCTAAACAGACTTACAACAAGTGATGATATCGAATCAGTAATCAAAAATCTTCCATCAGGTAAAAGTCTGGGACCTAATGGCTTTACTACTGAGCTCTACAAAACATTAAAAGAAAAAGTAATTCCAAAATTCTTTTTTTTATTTATTTATTTATTTATTTATTTATTTATTTTTTTATTTTTTTGACAGGCAGAGTGGACAGTGAGAGAGAGAGAGACAGAGAGAAAGGTCTTCCTTTTTTTGCCGTTGGTTCACCCTCCAATGGCCGCCGCGGCCGGCGCGCTGTGGCCGGCGCACTGCGCTGATCCGATGGCAGGAGCCAGGAGCCAGGTGCTTTTCCTGGTCTCCCATGGGGTGCAGGGCCCAAGCACCTGGGCCATCCTCCACTGCACTCCCTGGCCACAGCAGAGGGCTGGCCTGGAAGAGGGGCAACCGGGACAGAATCCGGCGCCCCGACCAGGACTAGAACCCGGTGTGCCGGCGCCGCTAGGCGGAGGATTAGCCTAGTGAGCCGCGGCGCCGGCTTCCAAAACTCTTTAGACTATTCCAAAATATTGAACAGGAGGATGGAATTCTGCCAAACTCTTTTTATAAGGCCAGCATTAACTTTGATACCAAAACCAAACAAAGGCACAACACTAAAAGAAAACTACAAACATATCTTGGTGAACATAGATGCAAAGATTCTCAGCAAAATACTAGCAAACTACAACCAGATCAAAAAGATCACACATTACAATCAAGTGGGATTTATCCCAGAAATGAAAGGTGGATGAGCATTCACAAATCAATACATGTCGTAAATCAAATAAGTAGAATAAAGAATCAAAGCCATATAGTAATCTACTGGTGTGGAGAAAGCAGAAAGCATTTGATAAGATTCAACATTCTTTTGTGATAAAACCTTCCACAAATTAGGTGTGGAAGGAACATTCCTCAGTATTGTAAAGCTTATATATCACAAACAATAGCAACACCATACGGACTGGGGAAAACAGAAAGCATTTCCCCCAGATCTGGAACAAGACAGGTGTGTCCACTTTTACCACTCTAATTCAATATAGTACTGGAAGCTTTGGCAAGAGCAATTAGGGAGGAGAAAGAAAGCACATCAACACTGGGAAAGATGAAGTCAAATTATCCATGTTTGCAGGTGATGGATCCATCAAAGACCTAAATTTAAGACCTGAGACTATGAAATTGCAGGAGGAAAACCTCCAAAGCATTGATATAGGTGACAACTTGTTGGACAAGATCCAAAAGCACAGGCAACAAAAGCAAAACTAAACAAACGGGACTGTGTTAAATCAGAAAGTTTTGTACAGCAAAGGAAATGATCAATAGAGTGAAGAGACATCCAAAAGAATGGGAAAAATGTTTGCAAACCACCTATCTGACGAAGGATTAAAATCCCAAATATATCAGCAACTTAAAAAAACTCAGTTATTAACAAATAAAAAATTAATGTTATTAACAAATAAAAAAACAAATAAAAAACAATAAAATAGCTCAGCTGATAAATGGGCGAAGAATTTCAACAGACAGTTCTCAAAAGAAAATACAAGTGGCCAAAAAATAAGGAAATGATGCTCAACATCACTAGCCATCAGGAAAATTCAACTCAAAACCACAATGAGAGATCACTTCCCCCTGTCAGAATGGCTAAAATCCAAAACAGAGAGAGTAACAAATGCTGGCAAAGATGTGGCAAAAGGGGAACACTTACACACTGTTGTTGGGATTGTAAATTAACGCAACCACTATGCAAAACAGTGTGGAGACTTCTTAAGAAACTAGAAACAGATTTATCATATGATCCAGTAATGCCACTACTGGGTATATACCCAAAAGACTTGAACACATGTATACCAGAGAAATGCCTACACAACATCTTTATAGCAGCACCATTCAAAGTAGTCAAAATTTAGAACCAACCAAGTGTCCACCATTAGATGAATGGATAAAGAAAATGTGTGCTATAATCACACAATGGAATATTATAAAAGGAGTGAATTTCTACCATTGGAATCAACATGGATGCGACTAGAGAACATCAGGTTGACTGAAATATGCCAAACTCAGACAAATATCACATGTTCTCTCTCCTAAATCGGAGCTAAAATTTAATAAAAAGGCAAAAGAAAAAAAAGAAGAAAAAGGAAGAAGAAAAAGGAAGAAATATATTAGTATTGTTGCAAATATAGTTTTGTAAAACTTTCTTTCATAACTTTCTAAAGCCAATAGTTAAGGATTTTCTACTACTGTGGTTGTAATGATCTGTGATTACTTTAAAATTTACTGTATATAAGTGAAAGAGTCATTTTTCCACTCAATTATTGTTTACAGACATTGTCTATGTTCCTATTTGACTAGTTGCTTTCTGCTTTTTTACTAGCTAAACTTATTTGGTAAAGTATTAAGCCTTTTTACTATAATGTAATTTTAAAATACGTTATTTTAAAAACTGATATGGAGAAATTAAATGAGAATTTTGGGGCCCCCCTATGATACCCAGATGTGATGAGACAATGACATGGAAGCGTCTGGAACTGGGGCCATAGGGTGCAGCTGTGAGGTGTGTGACTAATCAGTGCAAAGTGTCAGGATCACAGTAGAGCATCCAGGCCTGAGAGAGGCACTGCACAGGTACCGGAGAGTTTACTCAAGGAGCAGGTGGATCTGCAGTGACAGCAGACTTCAGTACTTGGCTGAACTCTGTTCCTGACCTCCTACAGTTTTGGGGCCTAGTAACTACCGCCTACCACCACCTTTTTTTTTTTCCTTTTCCTTTCCAACTGCATATTTAGTATCAGCTTTATATTTGTATTTAGTGATTTTTCAGCGGATTCCTTGCCTATAATCTAATCACTGTACTGTTGGAAACGGAAAGCAGCTTTTTAAATGATGTTTAAATGTGAAGGGAAGCCTGCATTGGTAACTGAGGGGAAATGTGTAGGTGGATATCAGACAACAAGATATAAAATGTGTTCAGCAGGAAGAGAAGAACTGTGCGTTACACCCAGTTGCTTAAAGAGCAAAAATTGTTTACTTAATGGTCTTATTTATGAACAACTGCATTTAGGTGTCTTGGGAAAAGTATTCCTGCTGATTTTATGATGTATGGGAAGAAGAAGAAATGACCACACAGGGATACCAGGTGTGTTCGTGGCGACATTGTATGGCAGGCGAGCGAGGTCATTGCAACTGCAGCCTCTGACATTTTTCAACATTGATTTTGGAAATTTTCACAGAAATTCTGCAATACAGGTTGACAAGACTATCAGAGGTCAAGATTCACTGAGCATTTTGTATATCACAAAGACCAGAAAATTACAGACTATTGAATTTTAGTGAAATGAACAAAAATATGAAGGAAGTTTTGAACAATTTTTCTGATTTATAGAATGTATGTGCTTTTGGTGAAGTAATGAAAGATCATATGTACTCTAATCATGCAAATTTAGGCATCTTCAGGAGAAAACAGCTAGAAAAGACAATTATGTGGGATAATTTTTAAAAATTTATGGAAAAATGAAAATGTTTATTTGGTGCACAAAATGAGATGCATGCATGCTTTGATTGTAATATGCATTTTCCATGGATTTTTGAAGATGTCTTATGTTTAAACTAGTATGCCTGGGTTTAGAGGGGGTAGGAAAGGGCGTGTGTAATGAGCTGCCACTCAATCCCTCATCTTAGTCAAGACTCCCCGTCTGAGTCCTCTCACCCTGTGGATGGGGTTTGCTGAGTGTGAAAACAACTTCAGAGAGATCCCAATAGCTTGTGCGAGCATGTGTGTGTGGCGGGGTAGAGCGAGAGGACGGGAGAGCGAATCTGGACAGAGTAAAAGGAAAGAATACTTAAATAGGAATGCAATTAAAATTCAAGATCACTGAAAGATTAAGCTTTTATGAGTCATAAAAACTTTGACAGATATTTTGGAAAGAGAAAAATGTGTTTTTAAAAGTGGGGAACTAACACTGAAAGATGAATATGCAAAATATGAGTTGGGAAGTTTTCATGAGAAACCTGGATAAGACAGCATAAGGTTAGAGGTTCTCCTTTTATTTTGCTAATTGAATTGAGGAGTTTCAACAGAAAGATTGATAAATTAGATACCAGATTCCCTTTAGTTAGCCTGTAGATTAAAAAGAAAAATTACATCTTTCCTATAGAAAGGAGGACCAGGCATAGAGACCTGACAAAAATTTTGTCTTTGACCAACTTCAGGCAGTGTTCTTAAACCCTCAATGAGATCTTTTCCTTAGGCCTATCTTTGTCCACCTTCACAGTTCTCACAAAAATCCTAAGTCCCTAAGTGAAAAGCCCCCTCCTTTGATTTCTGGTCATCCTTGACACCTGATCAAAGTCCTTTGGTATCTGGTCACTCTTCTTGGCCTTCAGCAAGAATCCCAAGTCAGTTCAAGGATCTCTGTGTCCTCAGTGGTTTTATATAGTAGTTTTTCATACACTTCCTCCCTTATTCTTCTGTTAACTGCAAATCCAGACTTACTGTTGGAGTTGAGCCCTGTCTCTCCCCTATTGTGATGGTCCTGAAACTATTGTATTAGTCCTGAATGTTTTCCTTACTGTTTGTTTGTTTTTTAAAGATTTATTTATTTGAAAGGCAGAATTATAGAGAGGCAGAGATTTGGTTCACTCCTCAAATGGCTGCAACACCTGGAGCCAAGCCCATCCAAACCCAGAGCCAGGAAATTCTCTGGGGTCTCCCATGCAGATGCAGGGGCCCAAAGCACTTGGGTCATCTGCTGCTGCTTTCCCAGGCCACATCAGAGAGCTGGAATGGAAGAGGAGCAGTGGGGGCTCGAACTGGTGGTGCCCATATGGGATGCCAGCACTGCAGCTGGCAGCTTTACCTGCTTGCCGCAGCACCGGCTCTCTCCTTACTGTTTTAACGTTATATAGACTCATTCATCGTATAGAACTTTCTCATTACAACGAAGAAAACAAATGAAGTGACAAGTTGGAAAACTGACGGAGAATATTCAAGTTCCATGGTCCACATGAAGGAAGTATGTGGAAGCGAGCATTGTACTGAAGAGATATTTTCTATTCTATAGTGGGGTAACCTATGAAAAGGACATTTCAGATAGGATGAAGGTCAGAAGACTTGGAGGGATAACCTAGAAATGATATTAGGCAAATGTCAGCATTCTGTTGGAATAAATGAAGAGAGGGTGAAGCCAATGAATGAGAATGCAGAAAAGGAGGAACTGTGACATTTCAGGCCTGCGAGGAATGCTTCCTCTAGAAACTCCTAGTTAAATCCAAAAGCAAAGAACTAAACTTAGCAGCACTTTAGTCTTAGAGTAGTGCCATAAATAGCTCAAGGCCACAGATATAACCTCTGTAGTTGGATTTGGTGTCTCAATTTGATAGAAGAAATTCAGAGAACATTTTCCTATAAAAATTTAATAAAGAGTTCAAGAATTTCCCTCAATTAATTATGTCTTGACCTTTGAAACCAAGAATTCTGCAACATATTTTGAGAATCATATCTTTTTTAGTGTCCTCTTCCTATAAAAATTCAATCATTTAACTCAAATCCCTATTGTGCTGTTACATTGTTGAATAATTTTATGATATGCATTGAGATCCATCACTTATTTAGAACATCTACATAATATATTTTCACGATCTTGAAGCTTTTGAAATATTATGTTGACAGTGAGTACCTGTGACTCTTTTGTTCCATTTAACTCTCAACAGGAGATATTTTGGGCCAGTGCCACGGCTCACTAGGCTAATCTTCTGCCTGTGGTGCCGGTACCCCGGGTTCTAGTCCCGGTTGGGGCGCCGGTTTTGTCCCGGTTGCCTCTTCCAGTCCAGCTCTCTGCTGTGGTCTGGGAAGGCAGTGGAGGATGGCCCAAATGCTTGGGCCCTGCACCCACATGGGAGACCAGGAGAAAGCACCTGGCTCCTGGCTTTTGATCAGCGCAGTGTGCCGGCCGTGGTGGCCATTTTGGGGGTGAACCAACAGGAAAAGGAAGACCTTTCTGTCTGTCTCTCTCTCTCACTGTCTAACACTGCCTGTAAAAAAAAAAAAAAAAAGAGATATTCTGATAAACAGATTGTTTAGGAAGAAGCACAAATAAATTTACTATAAAAACAACAACAATAATAAAGGAAAAGGCCTTCAGAATAAACTGTAATCGCTGTAGCTTTATGTGATTTACTTTCCCATTCTTCCATCTCCCTCTGCCTCCAAACCATACCTTGCCTAAACTGCCCTCATCCAGACAGTGCATTTCTCAGTGCCTTATATTCTTGTGATCATTGACTCCATCCAGACCTTCAGTTGCATAGAAATTGTGCACAAAGAGTTTTTCCAGAAGAAATTAAAGACATAAGATATTTTTCCTCTAATGAGAGTAGCTGTCAACTCTATTGTACAATAAGTAACACACAAAATCAGCTGACAATTATGAAAGGTTATTTTTTAGTGAATTGTACTCTTTGGAATCATAGAAATATTTTTTAGGAAAAAATTTTGAATAAAGGATGGGTCTTTCAAAATAGGGTTATTGTCTTTGTTTCCTGAGACTGCCATAATGAATACCATAGACTGGACTAGGTGGCTTAACCAACAGAAATTTATTTCTCCCCGTTCTGGACCCTAGGACGTCCTAGACCAAAGTGCCACGTGGTCTGGCTCCCAGTGAGTACCCTGTTCCTACTGCTCAGAGACCTTGCTACATCCTCGCATGGTGGAGGGTGGGAGTGGGAAGAGAGAGGTTCGATCTTTATTTCCTTTTAAAGACAAGAATTTCAACATTGATTTCACACCCAGGGCTTAATCCAAATTCTCTTATCTCCCAAAGACCTTACCTTCATATGTCATCAACCTGGGGATTAAGTCTTCAAGCTATGTGTTTTGGGACTTTGGGAAAACACAAACCTTCAGGCCGTAGTAGCTACTAACCGTGACTTAGCACTGCTGAGGCTGCCTTCTTCCTTGTATGGTAGCTGTGTGTGTGGAAGTGATAAAATAGATGATTGTGATAAGGACTAAGTGAGGCTGGTGCTCAAAAGCTGTCTTTTCTTTTATTCTTCTTGAAGATTTTATCTATTTATTTGAAAGGTAGAGTTACAGACAGAGAGGGAGAGACAGAGAGAGAAGTCTTCCATCTGCTGGTTCACTCCCCAAATGGCTGCAACAGCTGGAGCTGCACCAATCCAAAGCCAGGAGCCAGGAGCTTCTTTCAGGTCTCCCATGCGTGTGCAGGGGTCCAAGCAGTTGGGCCATCTTCTACTGTTTTCAGCAGGAGACAGGCCATCGCAGCGAGCTGGATTGGAAGAGGAGCAGCCTGACACAAACTGACATCCGTATGGAATGCTGGTGCCATGCAGAGGCTTAGCCAACTATGCCACAGCACAAGCTCCAAAAATTGTTTTTTTCTTTCTCTTTTTTTTTATTTGAAAGAGTTACTGAGAGAGGTAGAGACAGAGAGAGGTCGGTCTTCCATCCACTGGTTCACTCTCTAAATGGCCACAATGGCCAGAGCTGAGCCAATCTGAAGTCAGAAACCAGGAGCTTCTTCCGGGTTTCCCATGTTTGTGCAAGGGCCCAGAGACTTGGGCCATCCTCTAATTCTTTTCCACGCCATAGCAGAGAGCTGCATTGGAGAGGAGCATCTGGGGCTAGAGTCGGTGCCCATATGGGGTCCTGGCAGTTCAGGCCAGGACTTTAACCTGCTGCGCCACAGCAGCAGGCCCAAAAAATTGTCATTTCTTTAAGAATACTTTAGGAAAATGTGATATCTGTAGAATGTTCCATCTCTACCCCTCATTATGGGTTTAATTGTGTCCTTTCAAAATGTATTTGCTGAAGTCCTCATCTCTGATGCCTGAAAATATATTGCATTTAAAGATGTGTCCTTTCAAGAGAGAAGGAAGTCATGTGGGTAACTCTTAATCCAGTATAATTAATCTCTTTTTGAAGAGACGAGTGGGACATGGGCACGCTCAGGGGAAAAATGTGAAGGTGGAGAGAGAAATGCAACCAAAACACAAGAAGGGCCCTCAGAACAAATCATTGCTACTCGCATCTTGAGCTCATGTTTCTACCATTCAGCATGGTGGGGGAGTAAAGTTCTGTTGTTGAAGACAAAGAGTCTGGGGTACTTTGTTCAGGCAGCCTGTATGAATTGATGCAGCCCTGTGCCCTAGACCTAACACCTTGGTCAGGATTCACTGCAAGCTCAGAATTGTTTGTTCAAAAGCCTACTGGTGCTGAACTCAAGTTTTTACGCACCCAATTATTTTAAAATGACAATAGCAATCAAGCAGATTTTTAGCCACTTAAGAAATACTTTGGCCAGTGCCACGGCTCACTAGGCTAATCCTCCACCTAGCGGCGCTGGCACACCGGGTTCTAGTCCCGGTCGGGGCACTGGATTCTTTCCCGGTTGCCCCTCTTCTAGGCCAGCTCTCTGCTGTGGCCCAGGAGTGCAGTGGAGGATGGCCCAAGTGCTGGGGCTGTGCACTCCATGGGAGACCAGGAGAAGCACCTGGCTCCTGCCTTCAGATCAGCGCGGTGCCACGGCCGCAGCGTGCTGGCCGTGGTGGCCATTGGAGGGTGAACCAACGGCAAAAGGAAGACCTTTCTCTCTGTCTCTCTCTCTCACTATCCACTCTGCCTGTCAAAAAAAAAAAAAAAAAAAAAAAAAGAAATACTTTATGCATTCCCTGCCCAACTTCACCTAACCTCTACTACTCCCACAACCTGCTAGCAAAGGAGACCCCAGCTGCTATTGTCTTTCTGGAGCTCCGTGACCCAGAGACTGCCCCCTGAGCTGCTGAGTGACATCCTGTGCAACCCTAAGTTGGAGCCACCTGACGCAGCATGCTGCTTCTGTGTTGGATCTTTTTTCTTTGATCAGTCCCCAGATCCCGCAAATCCCCAGTCACCTGTTCCATTTCTCCTACCTGTTTGGGAGTCTTGGCTAAATGTTTAAAGGAAAGATAGATTGACTTCTCATCTTTTCCAACGAGGCATATGTCATCTTGGTGCAACAGTATTAGATAGGGGCAGGTCCTGTGATATTGGGAAGGCATGTACTCTGGCATCAAAGTATATGGCTTTCGGGGCCAGCTCCGTGGCGCAGTAGGCTGATCCTCCGCCTGTGGCACCAGGATACCATATGGGCGCAAGTTCTAGTCCCGGCTGCTCCTCTTCCAATTCAGCTCTGCTATGGCCTGGGAAAGCAGTAGAAGATGGTCCAAGTCCTTGGGCCCCTACACCCATGTGGGAGACTTGGAGGGAGCTCCTGGCTCCTGTCTTTGGATGGGCACAGCTCTGGCCATTGCGGCCATCTGGGGAGTGAACCAATGGAAGGAAGACCTTTCTCTCTGTCTCTCCCTCTCACTGTCTGTAACTCTACCTCTCAAATAAATGTATAAAATCTTTAAAAAAAATATGCCTTTGAGCAATCTTATATTAATAGGATACTCAAACTTCCAGGAGTCTGGTATTCCTCTCTCTGAGTTATGTGGCCAGTTTGAGGTTTCTCAGTTGGGTTCCAGACCAGTGGTCCCAGGTGGACTAAGAAGCATGGCTTTGTCAGCAGACACCTGCAAGATGGCCAGGAGACTCTGAGATAAGCATCAGGGCACAGCCAGGTGTATTTTTTTATTGACCATATTAAATTAAAATTCTTCACAAATAGGACCTTTTTTTTTCTTGGTGGGCATGAGTAGGGGTGTACAAGAATAGATAGCTTGTTGCTGACAAATACATCTTGCTTAAATGAAGATGTTACTTTTTTCAATTTAAAACATTTTTTTAAGAAAGACATGTGAACGTTCAAACCATCCCCGTGTTTTAGTAGCTCTTCCAGTCTCCATCCCCTACCTAAAGTTTCTGACTTACTTCTGTATTCACCATAATTAGGTATCTATGCACATTATCATCCCTAGGCATATCTGTCTTTTGTAGATTTTGCTTCAAGCCCTTGTCTGTGAGGTGCATTCTGGCCTTTGCTTGGTGAGGCTTCTTTTCCAAGCAGCAGGACGGGAGACCCAGAGCTCATTTTGGAAGGACATTTAGACTGAGAAGATGCACTTCTCTGGGCGTGGCCCACACATGGCTGAGTTACACGTTTCACTATAAAAAGATAATGCTGTTTGGAAGCAGCATTTGTGAAGGAAACATGTACGAAAATCATACACACAAGTGTGTTTTTTTTAAAGACGATTGTTGTTGTTACTATTGGTGTACTTGTTTGTGGGTTTCTTCCTCTGAGGATAATCAGGAAAAGCTTCATGAGATAAGTGAGAGCAGAATTTCAACACGTGTTTCCAAGGGATGGAATGAAATACTAGAAGGACGGAGTTGAAGAAACAGTTGTATAAATCTCAGACAGTGTTGGACAAGATGAGTAGTGTGTGTTCCCTGGAGCAAATACTGTGCACATGAGAGTGCACTGGAGATAGGAAGTGTGGTTCAGCTGAGAATATTGGGGGTTATGGCCCTTCACTTTGTGATTGCAAAATACAAAGAAACACAAGGGAAGATATATTTTATAGAAATTGGGTGGATCTGAAAGAATTGTACACAATTCAGAAACTTCAATTAATGGAAAATGAGGTTAAAAGATAAAATTACAGACTTTATTTCTCAACATAAACCCCACCCCATCAAGCTTGAGATACTTGTGTTTGTGAGGAAACCAGCAAATAACCAAGCTTGAGAAACTCTCCTAAGGACATTCCCTATGAAGATTAGCCCAGCCCTATGACCTCCTGGGTTCTGGTATGTATCCATTTCAGGGCAGTCCTTTTAATATCATCACTGGAAGAAAAAAAGAGTGTCCTTTAAGTATGTCTTTTTTAAAGATTTAGAAACAGAAGCAGAAGGAGCCAAATCAGATTGCAAGGTGGGTGCCTAAAGATTTCCCATGGAAAGTCTAGCCAAGGACTCTCTGGTCAAGGTGTCATGGGTGTTTCTCTGCTACCATTTTGGCCACCTTCATCTTTCATTTGCTTATTCATTCCCCAAAAGGCTGCCACAGCTGGGACTGGGTCAGGCTGAAGCCAGAAACCAGGAACTCCATCAGGGTTTCCCTCATGGTTGCTGGGACCCAAGGACTTGGGCTATCTCTTGTTGCTTTCCTAGGAGCATTAGCAGGTAGCAAGATCAGAAACGGAGCATCCACAAATGGAACCAGTATTCTAATATGGAATGCTAGCGTCGTCAGCATTCGCACACAACGCCAGACCCTCAAATATGATTGCTTTTTGGGCCCTTGGCAGTTCTAAACACAGACTCCTTGGAAACAGGACCTAATTCTCCTGGTTTCTCTTTCGCAGTGTCTCCTTTACACCACGTCATACTTCTTAAATAATGTTCTCTCCTCCTGAGGAGAAAATTGCTCGAATGGTTTTTTAACTGGCAAAAATGAAAAATAAACACCAAGTTTCTCAGCATATGGGTAACTTTTCATGGTAATGCTTGAAATTAAAAAGTCACATCCTAAACAAATTTATTTCCTGTTCTGTGCACTTTTCTTTTAAGAACTATCTCACTCGATCAGGGCTAAAGAACATCGACTTCGTTGTGTAAATTTGTCTGTATTAGTGCAAAATTGCTCAAAGTGGTTTTGCCAAGTTTAACTACCTGATGCCATGTTTGCAGAGGTGTAGTGGGGTTGTCTGAAAGGCGGGCAGGCTCCTTCAGTCACCAGAAGGTTGTACCAGTGAGTGAGATAAAGCGGGAGAACCAAGGACTGAGTCAGAGATCAGAAGTTCCCCACTGTAGCTTATGTCTTGCCTTGCAGGCAACTTTACTGATTGCTGTTCATTGGTCAGGCTTTCTAAGAAGCAGACCCATGGGTTACCCCTCTCCCATATTCACCCAGAGACAAACATGGGCTGGCAGGATCAAAAGCAACCACAGGAGAGCTTTCTGCTTGACTGGGAGGCCTGGAGGCGCTGAACAGCTTGAGCAGAAAGTACGGAAGCACTTGAGCAAGCAATAGTCCTCTTATAGCACTTGTAACTTCTCTAAAAGGAACACAAGGATATGAATCTGCACTCTTTTGTGTTATGCTCATTTCCGGAATGTGAGTTATTTAGGTTGGTTTACGTTTAATTAGTTTGGAATTACATGCCTTTTATATGCGTGGGTCAATTTATCTGCAGGAAACTGATGTTTCCCCAAGGTCATAGGAAATAGATGCTGTTTTGTTTGCAAGTGTGTGTTGCTGAGAGCAAAATGTTAACATCAGTCAGAGATCGCCCCACCAGGGCTTATTCCTGAAGGTCTGAATCTCCATGCTAGCTGCACTAATGGCAATAACAACATGCTATTTTCTTATGTAACAACAATAAAATGCTACTTAGTGCAACATTATACAAGCCTACTTAGTTTCTAGCCTCTTCTGTAATATCCCCTATAGCACTGTATATTTCCAAGCCTGAGTTCTGGTCTATTGCAAATATTAATGGGAAATAATTACATACAACTCTGCCAGATAAACCATTACCTTCAATTCCCTTTGAATCAATTAAACAAAGTAGAATGGATCTTTCTTGATCATTTAATTACTGGGTATAATTACTTAAAAGTTTCTAGGAGAAATTCTTGTGTTCATTTAAGACTAGACTATAAATCAAAGACTATATCTTTAGCATTGAATATTTTCCAAGATTAACAAAAAGGCCAGAAAAACAGATTCTTTTAAAAGTACATTATTTATAAAATTGCTTGGAAGTACCTTCTATACATGAAGGCCAGAACTTTATTTTATTAATAGTTTCATCTCCAGGTAGAAGTGTGTATAACTCTTAATAGAGATTGAATAAATATCTGTTGAATGGATGAAACTGAATTTATTCAGCTGCTGAAGCCTAAGTTTAACATAATTCAGATTTTAATACAAAAGCTTAGAAGTGTAACTAGAAAAACATTTATTTGCTGCTTTTCCTTTTAATATAAGAATGAAATGGCACACTAAGTCATGTATCCAGCAGGACATTTTCTGAATTATATTTACTAATTGTGTTACGTGTTCACTGGGCACAGAAATGCTAGACTTCTCAGGGCCCTTAGTATGTCCTCCCGCCAATAAGGAGATACTAAATACCTGCTGTGCAGGGATTCTATGACAGGATGCAAGAAAAATGTATACATAGAAGCTTATCTCTACCCTCAAGGAGGTAGTGGTCTCCTAGCAGAGAGGTAACCCATGCACAAGGATCTGCCAAATATTACAAAATAGCATTATGGGGGAAACTAAGCTATTTAAGTGAATTCAATTCCATACATTTTTTAAAAATCACAAAATGTTTCTCTTGTTATCCAAGGAAAGTAGCAAAGATCTTTGTAGACCAGTGGTGGCAAACTGGCTGCCTGCAGGCGGCACTGCGGACTTGTTTTGTTTTGCTTGCACAATGTTATAAAAGAATGACTCAGCATTTCGATATTCAAGATTTTAGATTAAAATGTATCTATTGCATCTCTTAGAAAATAATTTCAGAAAATCTGGTATCATTGGGCCAGACTTATTTGGGAGATGACCAATGGCTGTCCCATTTTGTAAGGCTGCCACAAAACACACCAAACACTGGAGTAAGGGAAAGGGTTTATTGGGCGAAACCTGACAGACTGGAGGGAAGGGGTGAAGAAGGAAGAGGGAGAAGGAGAGTGTAAGAGAGAGATCGAGAGACTGAGAGAGAGAGACAGACAAAGAGACAGAGCGATCAGGAGATGGAGAGAAAGAGGGCCACGTGTTCAGGAGCAGGTCCTTTTAAAACTTTGTGGGGGCGGGGGGGGGCAGGCAGGAAAGTAGGAGCAGCAAATCCCATTAAGACGAGGGTGGGGCTGACACTGGCGGTTGGGCCACATGGCTACCTAGCTTCCAGCATTGCTAGAGCCTAGGATAGTGTCGGGACTGCGCCATTTTACTAACACCTTTGCTGATGCCTTCTTATCAAATCAGGCTGTTCATTTTTGTTGCTTTCTTTGAGAGCATCTGAGTTTTCTATTCTGGTCCTAACTTGTTAAAAAGTGCCACAGACTCTAATGTTTTATTTGAACTTTATTTTTTTTTGTTAAGATTTATTATTTATGTAGTTGAAAGAGTAGTAGTGATGTATAGAGACACAGAGATAATCCATCTACTGGTTCATTCCCCATATGGCTAAAATGGTCTGAGCTGAGCCACTGGAGCCAGGAGCCTAGAAGTCTATCCAGCCCTCTCACATGGGTGGCCGGGGCCATAGCTCTCAAAACATCTGCTGCTGCTTTCCCAGGTCCATTAGGAGGGAGCTGGATTAGTTGGATTACAAGTGGAGCAGCTGGAACTCAAACCTGCACGAAGATGGGATGTTGGCCTGGCTTAACCCACTGCACCGCAATGCCATCCCCAGGAAGGCATTAAAAGTGGAGTGGGTGTTGTGTGCTTCTGCTTGCTAAATATGTACAAGAAGAAAGCTAAATTCGAACAATCATTAATCACATGTTCTATATTATGTGACTTCTTTGTTACTTCAGCTTTAGCAGTTTATCATTTCATTATCATATATAAAATTTGCTGTCAAGGGGAAAATTTTTCCTCACAGTGACTTTTTGTCTTATTAGTGTTGTTAAAATTAGAGTGGTTTATAATTTCAGCTGGAGGAACAATTTTTTAATTTGTCCATTTCAGCTTCTCCAAAGCTATTTAGGTTTCAGACATATTCTAGGTTTCATAACCCATTTATTCCAATCATCATTTTCATTTCTGAATCATAGCACTTTTTAAAACATGTATTTCTAGATATAGGAATATTTGTTCAAATAGAATCATTTGCAAAATTAATATAGTGGGAAAAGAAACAGAGGCAGGTTGAACTTTGGTCCTTGTTTTGCCAACTCATCATCAATCATTCTTTCTTTTTAAAGATTTATTTATATGAAAGGCAGAGTGATAGAAGGGTGAGGGAGAGAAGAGAGAGAAAGAAGTGAGAAAGAGAGATAGAGGTAGAAAAGGAAGGAAGGAAGGAAGGAAGGAAGGAAGGAAGGAAGGGAAGGAGGAAGGGAGGGAAGAGAGAGAGAGAGAAAGAAAAGAGAAAGAGAAAGAGAAAGAGAAAGAGAAAGAGAAAGAGAAAGAGAAAGAGAAAGAGAGAAAAAAAGGAACACACATCTTCCACCATTGGTTCACTCACCAAATGACTGCAACACCTGTGGCTGAGCCAAGCAGAAGCCAGGAGCCCAAATCCATCTAGGTCTCCCACATGGGTAGCAGGAGCCCAAGTACTCAGGTTACCTCTACTGCCTTCCCAGGCACATAAGCAGGCGGTTGCACTGTAAGTGGAGCAGCTAGGACTTGAGCCAGCCTTGGTATGGGTGGCCAGTGTCACAACAAGTTAACCTGCTGTGCCGTGATCTGGGGTGCAACTTCATTCTTTACTCTTGGGAAACTTAAAAAAGTTTGTGAAAACTAGAGTAAAAATATGTTTATTTTTGATGCAAGAGTAAACCTTCTTGAAATCCATATATGATTTTGCCATGTTACATATTTTCCATGAAGTTTTTGAAGATTTAGTATATAGGCAACAGCTATATTTCCTTTGGGGGACTTGGCTGGTTTCCGGTAAAGCGTATAGATGAGAGAAGTGAAACCTAAAATGTGTTTCCTATGGGAGAGAGATGTGCTGCATTTAAGATTATTGCTGCTTCATGTCTCAAATTAATTCCAAGGATGTGAAGGAGAAGATTTCAATGTGGGAGGGAGGAAGCTCACGCCAGTAACCTTTTACCCATCAGGGACTTCTGACATTCAAAGGAAGCCACTCAGGTTCAGTCAGTCGATGTGAAAATGTTCTCTCTTTTTCTCTCTTTATGGTTACATTATTCTTGAAAGTAAAGAATGCATCTAAATATTCAGTGGCTTTCAATTATTCAGCAATATAGCTTATCGTTACAATCACTGTCCTAGATGTTGATCCATAGAAGTTAGACTCTCTTGACCCTGAGGAGCTTACAACTCAGAGAATACACAGGTAGCAGTGAAAAGAAAACAGTACTTTCCATAAGAAAGTAGAGGTAGCACATGGAATATGATCTTGAAGTTCACAAAGAATGCTTGGTGAAAGTGCAGGATTCAGTCACTCCAGCTGAGGTTCACGGTGTCGAATGTCAGCCATGGTGCCAAAAACTCTGTCATGCATTTAATAATAAAGAGGACTGGAGCATGTCGTGGTCTTTGAAATTTCACTTCTAAGAAAAAAATAGCTGCTAGTCTTGGTGGCTTAATGGATATGGAATGAGATGGAGGGAGAAATGTGTAGAATAACTTCCAATTTGGGGGAGGCTTTTGGTGACATTGTACAGAGGGTTTATAGAGCAGCAAGTGCTGACAGCAGTCAAGGTCATGCTTCTCTGAAGTGGGGTGTCTGTGGAGCATCAAGTGGAGCTGTCCACCAAAACCTTACATATCTACAGAGAGAGAGAGAGAGAGAGAGCGAGAGTGCTTGTTAGAGAGCTCATAGTTGAAGATGTAGTTTCTAATATAATTGGGGTAGAGTTAGTATCTGTAAGACCACTTACAGACAGATTGACCGAGGAAGAAGAATGAGTATGGGTGTCAGAACACACAAGAGTGAAATGAAAAAGCTGGACACATCCTAGTAGCCAAAGATGATAGGGAGTCAATAAAGCCAGAAAAGGGAACACGTTAAACAGACTAAATTCTGAAAAACATGCAGCACTTTTAAAACTAAGAATGACTCATGACTCTACAGAAGCAATTTCAGTGAAGTGTGGTTGAAAAGTTATATTACAGGGCAGTGGTGAGGTACAGAGTGTTGAGCCACTGTCTGTGACGCTGGTACCCCATGTAAGCACTAGTTCGAGTCCTCGCTGCTCCACCTCCAATCCAGCTTCCTTTTAAGGCACCTGGAAGTTCAGCAGAAGACGGCTCAAGTACTTGGTCCCTGACGGTGGGAGATGACGGTGGGAGATGACAGTGGAGTTCTTGGCTCCTGACTTCAGCCTGGTTCAGCCCAGACTGTCACAGTCATTTGAGGAGTGAACCATTTCATGGAAGATTCTTTCTCAGTTCTGCCACTCTCTCGATCACCCTGCCTTTCAATTAAGTAAATAAATATTTTAAAAGTAAAAGTTAGATTATTGCTCTCATTAAAGGAGTTAGCATGAAACCAGAGAGGAGAGATGCCAAGTACTTACTTCTTCAGAGGAAGAGAGAGAAGAGTAAGAAAGTGGGAGGCCAGGACTCTGGAGCCCCAAAGGATCTGTAGCATAATTGGGCGGTTATTTGTTGAGTGTGGAACAGAACTGCCCTTTCTCCTGATGCTCTCCCTGTGGCTGTGTCCTACTTTTCCAGGGTTTCCAAACAAAGCACCTCAAACTCAATGGCTTAAGTAAAAGAAATGTATCATGTCACAGTCCTGGGTGCTTGAAGTATGAGATCAAGAGGTTGGCAGGGTTGATTCTTTCTGAAGGCTGTGAGGAAGAGTCTGTCCCATGCCTATCTCCCAGCTTCTGTTGGTGTACCGAGAACTTTTGACATTGCTTGATATACAGAAGGAATTGGCCTAATTTTGATGTTCATTTTTCACCTGTTGTTCCTGGTATGTGTGTTTCTGTGTCCAAACAACCTCTTTTTATAAGGACATTGGTATGATGGGATACTCTAGTATGACCTCATCTTAACTAATTACTTCTGCAATAAGCTTATCTCTAAATAAGGTCACATTCTGAGGTGCCAGCGGTTAGAACCTCAAGATAGGAATTTTTGAGTGACACAATTCAACCTATGATAACTAGAATGGTTGCACTCTACTTAATGTTTAGGATTAGAAATGAAGTCTAAATTGGGAAATAAAGTTAAAGAATATTAAATGTTAATACCATTTATAAATTTCTGTTGGTTCTAAGATATTTCCCCAAATACTCCTAACTTCTTATCCTGCTCCTTACTCCTCTCTATGGAGGTAAAGTGAGTTGTTTCAACTAATTGTTCAAATGTTTCAGTGTGGGTTATTCCCTCTCCCTGTCCTTGTCCCTGTCTGTCCCTCTCCCTCTCTCTCTCTCTCTCTCCCTCTCCCTCTCCCCTGCTCCCTCTCCCTCCTCCTTCCCCTCTCTCCCTCTCCCCCACTCCCTCTCCCTCCCCCTCTTTCCCACTCCCTCCCCCTCCCCTCCCCCTCTCTCACTCTCCCCACTCCCTCTCCCTCCCCCTCCCCCTCTTCCTCCCCCTCCCCCTCTTTCCCACTCCCCCTGCCCCTCTCCCTCCTCCTCCCCCTCTCTCCCTCTCCCTCTCTCTCTCCCTTTCTCTCCCTCTCCCTCTCTCTCTGAATCTGGATACAGATAGGGACAGTAAGGAATTATCAAACCCATTTGACTTCTATAGTGGTATCACTACTTTTACTAGCTTTTATCAGTAAATCAGCTATGATTTCTCAACTGGGTCTAAATTTCTAAATTACATGGAATAGAACAGGATGTAGATATTTAGAGACTGCATTAATAGCATAACACTTGTCATTTTTCTTCCCCTCCCCTTAGCATTCTGTTTAACTGCTCTTGTGTTCTTACATTTTATAGTCAGTTGATTACTGTGGCTATCTTGTTTCCAGAAAATAAAGTTGACTATTCCCCACAGCCTATTTACATCTATACGTTGCAGTTTAAATCTTCATCTATTTGAAGTGCATCATTCCTGGGTGGCAAGGTGCCCATGCTAATGAGCTTGTGCAGTCATCTACTCACTTGTTCAGCAGCTTTTTGTTGGTTCCTTCTCTTGTAGACATTTGCGATTCTAGTGGCTGTCTACTTCTAGGAATCCTCTAATTACTAGTCTAGAGGAAAAGTCATGCAAGTGCTTCTCTGTCCCCTAGGAGCTAGAGCATATACACTTGGCCTACAGACGGCTGATTAAATGCATCCCTGAGGTTCTGAATCCTCAGAATGCTTGGAGGGAAGAATTGCTTACAGAAGTGAGTGCAATGGCAGCAAGTCCATCTCTATGGGTGGCAGCAGGAGCAGCGGCAGCACTCAGGGGGCTTGTGTCTCAAACCAGCAATGCTATCTTCCGGTTCCTGTGTTCATGGTGAACGAGCAGGCAGTGGTGCCACCCCAGAGTTGGTACAGCTTGGCATGTTTTTGGTCTTGCTTCAGGCTTCATAGCTTCCCTCTAACAGTGTCCTAACTTTTTGGCTTTCTAAGAAATTCTATGAATTACTTAAAATGTAATCATAAATGTTCATTCTTGTATAAATCAACCAGGACTTTATTGCTTATAAACTGGTACTATGTTTAATATTTCGTAGTATTTTTAATATGTGTCCAACATTTTGTTAATTACTAAGGAATGAAAAAGAGTAGAAATCATGATCACAAAGGGTTAATGTTAATAGTATCCAAATATTTCCCTAAGGGAGGTATATTGCTTATGCTTTATGTTTTCCCACATAGTATAAAGAAACTTTTCAGTTTTTGAGTATTCATTTATAAAGTCTGCTTAACAGATCAAGATATTTGAACAGAATTTCAGGTATTAGGGTTTTCTAAAGGGTTAAATAACACTGAACAAGTTGTAACATCATAGATTCTTAAAGTGCAAATGACCCCCTACAAACCATCTACTCGGAATGCTTACTTGAACCATAGGAAATAAGAAAGCATTTCCATGCATAATTGTTGAAGAGTAATTATGGAGGTTGATGCCTATTTCTGTTTTTCATTTGTTTGTATCTGCACAGACTTTCTTCAATATGTCACAATTATGGAAACATTCTAGGCCAATATGCCAGTTAGCCAAGCCTGGAGGTGGAGCAGAGCTTCACTGGACAGACATCTGAGTGTTGAACAGAGTTACTTCAATAGCTTATCTGTATTTTTATGCGTCATTGCTGCTTTTCATATGTCTATGGTTTTGATCACTCTAATGTATGTTTATTGAAATAATGATAAAAGGGAATTCAGTATAACCACTCTTCTTCATCTCAGAGTTGACATAATATACTGCATCAACATTTTCTTGAGTAGCCACCCGTATATACACTGGTTAAAGTTGGGGGCAGGGGGAGGAAGAAGACAGATTCAATTACATTGACTGGCAAGAATGGACCTCTTAATCTTCAAAATTTCAAAATTTCTGCATGACCTATTATAGTTAAAATGTAAAAAAGTTTTATCTATAAGTCAGTCATCTACCAGTTATGGAAAAATTCTATTTCAAGCTTATCATAAATACTTTTTGGAGGAAACAGTGAATTTTTCAGTAGTAATATTTTGTTTCATTTGCAAGAAGAAACTTGTTGAACAAGAAAGTCATCCTCAGGCAATAACTGCACACCTGGGTAACTCTTGTCTCCCTGGGAATGCTCAGCACTTTAGCTCTTATAGACCATTAGTTTCAGAAACCGCCTCAGATTGCCTGAACACTGTGGGAATAACCTTAGCGGCTGTGTTATTAAACCAACAAAAATGCAATTACTTGAGTGTGAGCTTGTCATTGTGCCAGACACGCCACAAGGACTGTTTGTGTGTGTGTGTGTGTGTATGTGTATATCTATCTATCTATCTATCTATCTATAAAACCTTCTTTAAAGACTGAAGTTGTCAATTGTACAGCATTTTAACTCTATTTGGAGAGGTTTCTCTGGAAAATTATAAGATTAAAATCAATGACTTATAATATCCCTTTTACTTCTGACTACTTTAATGCCATGACCCCCAAAGGATGTACACACAAGCCTAATCTGTGTTCTGCACTCTAGTTGCATTTACCCAATAATAGTTGGTATATTTACATGAGAAACTCAGAGGTACTTCACATTGCCACATGATCTACACCAAGCACAGCCTCTTTCTCTCTAGATCCAACCTATAATTCGTTAATCAATCTTTGATGCAATCATTTGTTTTAGAGAATGATTAAGAATTGGGAATATCCTAGAACTCCCATCTCACTTGGAACAACATGTTCACAACCAAACCCTCTCAGCTCTAAAAATCTCGCTTGGATTTACTTCATTCAAGTATTTCCATTTTCACAATCTCTGCCTCAAGTCCACCCCCTTTCCCAAGATTTATCAGAGTGGCCTCCTCCCCCATCAATTTGTCCCTGTGCCACACCTTTGAACCTTTTTCAAAATATCATGAAGATCAAATCTTCTCCTGGCATGCATACAGTCTCATTAATCTCTCTAACATCTTCGCTTATTTTTTTTTAATTTGACAGGCAGAGTTAGACAGAGAGAGAGACAGAGAGAGAGGTCTTCCTTCCATTGGTTCACCCCTCAAATGGCCGCTACAGCCAGTACTGCGCCAATCTGAAACCAGGAGCCAGGTGCTTTCTCCTGGTCTCCCATGCGGGTGCAGGGGCCCAAGCACTTGGGCCATCATCCACTGCCCTCCTGGGCCACAGCAGAGAGCTGAACTGGAAGAGGAGCACCCAGGACTAGAACCCAGTGCCCATATGTGATGCCGGCGCTGCAGGTGGAGGATTAACCAAGTGAGCCATGGCGCTGGCATAGCATCTTCTCTTATATATCCTATGTAAATCATTATTGACTAATAAAATTTCACTAAATTTTTCTCTTCCAATCTCCCAACCAATCAAAGTGGTTTTTCCTATTGCTTTATCTATGCCAATGGCTCCCATTCCTGTCCTGCATGTCTTATACATGAATACTTTTTTGTACAATTGATCCTTATACAAGGATACTTCAAAGAGTTTGTGGAAAATGAAATTAAAAGATTAATTTGTTTTGGTGAAAATAATTTTAAAGCTCATGCATATAAAGAGCTATCAAAATATTCATAGAAAATGTGCATTATGAAAAAACTGTGTACAATTTATTTTTATACCAAAGTAAATTTGTCTTTTGAATTCATTTTTATTGACCTTTTGAAGTACTCTCAGAATTGATCAAGATTCAGCTCAGAAAAAGCTTCTTCTAGAGAAAGTTAACAGTATATATAAAGGTATTTTCCTATGAATTCTTTTTTTAATTGAACAGCATTTTATCTTCCTTTTCTTTGTATCCCAGAAGCTGTGTAAAAATAATTTATAATAAAACATTTCTTAATTTTATTTCTTTGAAAGGCAGAGAGGACAGAGAGAGAACTCCCATCTGGGGATTCACTCCCAAAATGTCCACACATCCAGAATTGGGCCAGGCCAAACCCAGGAGCCCAGCATTTAATTGGAGTCTCCCATGTGTATGGCAGGGACCCAAGTTATTGAGCCATCATTTACTGCATCCCAGTGGCAGCAAAAAGCTAGATCAGAAGCTGAGGCAGGACTTGAGCCCTAGCACTCCAATATAGGATGTGAGTGACCCAAGAGGCATTTAACGCACTCATCAAATACTCATTTCTGAAATTCTTATACCATCCTACTTGCCTCTACTGTTGTTCTTATTTTTTCTCAGAAACCTTTTATTTAAGGTATTCAAAATTCATGCATTTCATAAATACAACTTTAGGAAAATAGTGATTATTCCCACTGTACCCACCCTCCCACCTGCCTTCCCACCCTTCTTCATCCACCTTCTCCTATTCCCATTTTTATTTTTTACTAAGAACTATTTTCAATTAACTTTATACACTATTCTAAATAGAGTTCAAAAAACCATATGTAAAGAGACCTGTTCTGTAAATGTTGAGACAAGGGCTGTTCAAACTCATTTCATCTCATAGCATCAATTTCACTTCTGTACATACCTTTTAGGTGCTCTGTTAGTTATCACAGGTCAGGGAGAACATAAGGTATTTGGTTTTTGGGACTGGATTGTTTCACTAAGTGATGTATTCCAGTTGCATCCATTGTATTGCAAGTGACAGAATTTCAATTTTTTCTGCTGTATAGTATTCCATGGTGTACATATCCCATAATTTCTTTATCCAGTCTTCAGTTGACAGACATTTGGGTTGACCCTACTCTTAACTATTTTAAGTTGAGCTGCAATAAACATGGAGGGTACAGAAAATTCTTTCATATGCTGATTTCATTTCCCTTCTGTAAATTCCCAGGAGTGAGATGTTTGGGTCATATGGTAGATTTCTGAGGTTTCTCCCTACTGTTTTCCACCGTAGTTGTACCAGTTTACATCCCCACCAGTGGCAGATCAGGTTACCTTTATCCCCGTATCTTCCTCACCATTTGTTGTTTGTTGATTTCTGAATGAAAGCCATTCTGATGGGTGAGGTAAAACCTCATTGTGGTTTTGAGTTGCAATTCCAGACGGCTAGTGAACCTAAGAAATTTTTTTATTCTTATGTCTGTTGGCTGTTTTGATTTCCTCTTTTTTTTAAGACTTGTTTATTTATTTGAAAGGCAGAGTTACAGAGAGACAGAGAGGTCTTCCATCTACTGGTTCACTCCCCAAATGGTCGCAATGCCATTTGAAGCTGCACCAATCTGAAACCAGGAGTCAGGAGCTTCCTCCAGGTCTCCAACATGGGTGCAGGGGCCCAAGGACTTGGGCCATCTTCTATTGCTTTCCCAGGCCACAATAGAGAGCAGGGTCAGAAGTGGAGCAGCTGGGACTCAAACCGGTGCCCTTATGGGATGCTGGCACTGCAGATGGCAGCTTTGCACACTATACCACAGCATCCAGCCCCTAGATTTACTCTTTTTTATGATTTATTTATTTATTTATTTATTTGACAGGTAGAGTTACAGACAGTGAGAGGGAGAGACAGAGAGAAAGGTCTTCCATTGGTTCACTCCCCAAATGGCTGCTACAGCCGGAGCTACACCGATCTGAAGCCAGGAGCCAGGTGCTTCTTCCTGGTCTCCCATGCAGGTGCAGGGGCCCAAGCACTTGGGCCATCATCCACTGCCCTCCTGGTCCACAGCAGAGAGCTGGACTGGAAGAGGAGCAACCAGGACTAGAACCCGGTGCCCACATGGGATTCCGGCTCCACGGGTGGAGGATTAACAAGTGAGCCACAGTGCCGGCCCCTGGATTTCCTCTTTCAAAACATGCCTGTTCACACCATTTACCTGATTCTTAAGTGGTTGCTTGTTGTGTTGTTCAGTTCCTTGATATCTTTATATATTCTAGTTAATAATACTTTCTTTGAGATTTATTTTATTTATTTGAAAGACAGAGTTACAGAGAGAGAGTTAAAGTCAGAGAAAGGTCTTCCATTCCATTGGTTCACTCCCCAAATGACCTCAGTGCCAGAGCTGAGCTGATCTGAAGCCAGGAGTCAGGAGCCTCCTCTAGGTCCCCCACGAAGGTATGGAGACCCAAGAACTTGGGCCATCTTCCACTGCTTTCCCAGGCCATAGCAGAGAGCTGGATCAGAAGAGGAGCAGCCAGAACACGAACTGATGCCCATATGGGATGCCGGCACTACAGGCTGGGGCTTAAACCTGCTGCGCCACAGGGCTGGTGCCATGGTTATTAATTCTTTATCAGTTGTATAGTTTGCAAAAATTTTTCCCCCATTCTGTTGGTTGACTCTTCACTTTGCTGAGTGTTTCTTTTGCAGTGCAGAATTTTCTCAAGGTGGTGTAATCCCATTTGTCAACTTTGGCTTTGGCTGCCTCTGCCCCTGGGTTCTTTTCCAAGAACTCTTTGCCTGTTCCAATGCTTTGCAGGCTTTCCCCGATGTTCTCTAGTAATTTTACAGTATCAGGTTGGAGATTTAGGTCTTTGACCAATTTTTAGTAGATGTTTGTGTAAGGTGTAAGAAAGGGTTGTGCTTCATTTTTCTACATGTGGAGATCCAGTTTTCCAGCACCATTTGTTGGAAAGACTGTCCTTACTCCATTGACTGGTTTTAATTCCTTTGTCAAAGGTAAGTTGGTTGCAGGTGCATGGATTGCTTTCTGGAGTTTTATTCTGTTCTGTTGCTCTGTCCATCTGTTCTGATACTAATACCAGGCTTTCTGATTTTAACTGCCCTGTTGTATGTCTTAAAATGTGGTATTGTGATGTGTTTCCATATGAATTTCAGCATCATTTTTTCTATATCTCAGAATATGTTTGGTGTTTTGGTTGGTATCACATTGAATCTGTAAATTACTTTCAGTAATATGGACATTTTGATGATATTGATATTGATATGAATGACATCAACTCTCCAGGTAAAAATGCAGATTGGCTGAATGGATTAAAAAACAAAACTCATCTATTTGCTGCCACTAGAAACATCTCACCATCAAAGACTGAAAATGCAAGGATGGATGTAGATATTCAATGCTAGCAGAAATCAAAAAAAGAGATGGTGTAGCCATCCTAATATCCGAAAAAATAGACTTTAACAAAAAATTTTTTAAAAGAGACAAAGAAAGGCGCTATTAATGATTAAGGGATTGATTTAACAGGAAGTATGACTAAAATAAATGTATATGCACCTATGTACAGGACACCTGGCTATTTAAAAGAAATGTTAATGGATCTAAAGGGAGACATAGATTTCAGTACAACAGTTATAGGGGAGTTCAGCAATAGACAGTTAACCAGACAGGAAATCAGCAAGGAACAACAGAGTTAATCTTCACTTTAGACCAAGTAGATCTAATGGATATCAACAGAACATTTTATCCTACAGTTGCAGAATACACATTCTTCTCACCAGTGTATGGAACTTTCTCTAGGAATGATCACATGCCAGGTCATGAAGCAAGTATCAGTGAATTCAAAAAAATCAAAATCATATCATGTATCCTCTCTGACAGAAATGGAATGAAGTAGAAATTTGAGAACTCAAGAATCTCTAGAATATATGCAAACACATGGTGACTGAACAATATGCTCCTGAATGAGCAGTGGGTCACTGAAGAAATCAAAAGAGAAATCAAAAAATTTCTGTAAATGAATGAAAACAATACAACATATGAAAACTTATGGGATGCAGCAAAAGCAGGATTAAGAGCAAATTGTAAAGCAGTTGGTGCCTACAACAAGAAATTAGAAAGGCACCAAGTAAATGAACTATCAATTCATCTCAGGGACTTATAAAATTAACAACACAACAAACCTGAAATTAGTAAGAGAAAAGAAATATTAAAATTAGAGAAGTAATAAACAAGATTGAAACAGATAAATACAAAAGATCAGTGAAACAAAGAGTTTTTTAACATATAAAGAAAATTGACACACTATTGGCCCAACTAACCAAAAAGAAAAGGATGGAGATGATACAGATCAATAAAATTAGAGATAAAAAGAAATTTTAACAACAGATGCAACAGAAATAGTTAAAATCATCAGAAATAACTGCAAAGACCTATATGCCAACAAATCAGGAAACCTAGAAGAAATGGATAGATTCCTGTACACATACAACCTGGATAAATTGAGCCATGAAAATATTGAAAACCTAAACAGAACAATAACCAAGATGGGAGTTGAATCAGTAATAAAGACCTTCCCAGCAAAGAAAAGCCCAAGACCGGATGGCTTCACTGCCGAATTCTACCAGACATATAAAGAAGAACTAACTCCAATACTTCTTAAGCTATTCAAAACAATTGAAAGGGAGGGAATCCTCTCAAGCTCCCTCTATGAAGCCAGCATTACTTTAATTTCTAAACCTGAAAAAGATACAACAGAGAAAGAGAACTACAGACCAATTTCCTGGATGAACATACAAATAAAAATCCTCAAAAATACTAGCCAGTCAAATCTAGCGACACATCAGAAAGATCATTCACCTGGACAGGGTGAGATTTATCCCAGGCTCGCAAGTATGTCTCAAAATTTGCAAGTCAGTCAATTTTATCCATTACTTTAACAAACTGAAGAACAAAAAACCATAGGATTATCTCAATATACACAGAGAAAGTATTTGATAAAATCCAACATCTTTTCATTATGAAAACCTTAATCAAATTGGGTATAGAAAGAACATTCCTCAACACAATCAAGGTAGTATATGACAAACCCATGGCCAACATCCTATTGAATGGGGGAAACGTTGGAAGCATTTCCACTGAGATACAGAACCAGACAAGGATGCCCACTCTCACCATTGCCATTCAATATAGTCCTGGAAGTTTTAGCCAGAGCTATTAGACAAGAAAAAGAAATCAAAGGGATACAAATTGAGAAGGAGGAATTCAAAATATCCCTATTTTCAGATAACATGTTTCTATATATAGGAGATCCAAAAGACTCCATTAAGAGACTATTTGAGGCTGGCACTGTGGCTCACTTGGCTAATCTTCTGCCGTGGCGCTGGTACCCTGGGTTCTAGTCCCAGTGGAGGCACTGGATTCTGTCCTGGTTGCTTCTCTTCTGTGGGGAGCAACCCGGACTAGACTAAGTTACTCGAATTAAGACTTATTCTATGCATCTGCTCTCCCACTGTGGGGAGCAACTCGGACTATACTGTTACTGGAATTAAGACTTATTCTATGCATCTGCTCTCCCACAATATGGCGCTGGGAGAGGAGAAAACAGCTTCCGCACAGCTGCCTCCAGTTCAACCAATAAACTGTAGGACTTGCTCCTGATTGGAGGAGAGCAGCATACTCGGCGTGTGGGCAGCCGAGTTGGGATTGGCGGAGGAGGACTATAAAGGAGGAGAGAGACGGCATGCACGAAGGAACATCTAAGGGGAACATCTAGCTGAAGGAACACCTGTGCAGCCCCCGAGAGAGCCGGCCGGCGGTGTGCCGCTCCCCTGCGGAAGTGGGGAATGTGGCCAGGGGGAACTGCCCTTCCACGGAGGTGGAAGGGATAGTAGCCAACCCGGGAAGAACCAGCAGCAAACCCGGGGAGGGCCGAGCAGACGAAAGAACAGCGCAGGGCTTAGTGTCGTTCCTCCATGAAGAGGGGGAGCGACATAATGGTGCCGTGACTCGGATATGAAGCCTAGGCAGGGCTTAGTGTTGCTCCTCCATGAAGAAGGGGAGCGACATCTTCCAGTCCAGCTCTCTACTGTGGGCCAGGAAGGCAGTGGAGGATGGCCCAAGTCTTTGGACCCTGTACCGGCATGAGAGACCAGGAGGAAGCACCTGGCTTCTGGCTTCGGATGGGCACAGAGTGCCAGCCATAGCGGCCATTTTGGGGGTAAACCAACGGAAGGAAGACTTTTCTCTCTATCTCTCTCTCTCTCTCTCACTCTCTCACTGTCTAACTGTGCCTGTCCAAAAAAAAAAAAAAAAAAAAAAAAAAGAGACTATTTGAACTCATAGAAGAATTTGGTAAAGTGTCAGTATATAAAATGAGCACACAAAAATCAGTACCTTTTGTATACACAGACAATGCCATGGCTGAGAAAGAACTTCTGATATCAATCCCATTCACATTAGCTACAAAAAAAAAAAAAAAAAAAAAAAATCAAATACCTTGGAATTAACCAAGGATGTCAAGGATCTCTATGATGAGAATTACAAAACTTTAAGGAAAGAAATAGCAGTGGACACAAAATAAAATGGCAAAAAGCTTCCATGTTCATGGATCGAATGAATCAATACTGTTGTTCTTACTCTATGGTGCTTTCGTAGCTTTCGTATTTACTAAACTGTCTTCATTGTTGTTTATCAAATTTCTCCCAAGCAGGGGTTGTGTCTTCTGTCCCACTCTTCTCAGTGGATAGAATACCATGCTTTATCAATAAAAACACATCACTTTAAATTAAAATGCAAAGAATATCTCCAAGATCTTAGTTTGGTGTGATGAGACCAGTATCCTATTGGATTTTGTAATATCCAGAAATCTGAATGTGAAACCTTATGAAAAGTTCCCAATTCATTAAGGTGATGAACTTTGACCCCCATCTGCCTCCCACTGGTTCCAACTCTAAGCTCTGCAAGACACAAAATCAATTACATAAAGACATGAAAACATAAAGAATGCAGAATATAAAAAAAAAAAAAAAAAAAAGATTGACTTCCTCCAAGATCATGCTTTAAAAAAGCTGCCAGTCAGGGAGCCGCATCCTAGTGGAGATGCTAATGCTGGTACAATTTTTGCTGTCTTTTGGGACAGAGGAACCAGCACAAATAATCTACAGGGGTTGGAAAATTAGAAATAATAGAGATAGAAGGAGAGAACCTGGGGGCTGACGCCGTGGCACAGTAGGTTAATCCTCTGCCTGTGGCGCTGGCATTTTATATTTTATATGGGTGTCGGCTCTAGTCCCAGCTGTTCCTCCTCCAATCCAACTCTGCTGTTGCCTGGGAAAGCAGTAATAGATGGCTCAAGTGCTTGGGCCCCTGCACCCGCATGGGAGACTGGGAAGAAGCTCCTGGAACCTGGCTCCTGGCTTTGGATGGACGCATCTCCAGCCATTGTGGCCATTTGGGTAGTGAATCAACGGAAGGAAGACTTTCTCTCTATCTTTTCCTCTCACTGTCTGTGACTCTACCTCTCAAATAAATAAATTGAATCTTTAAAAAAAAAAGGAGAGAACCTGAAAAAGAGACACTTTGACACGTTCAGTGTATGTAGGAGCCCAAGAAGCTCCAGACTCAGTTCTGATCTACACATGAGGGGGTCAGTCTCAAATCAGAGTAGTATATTTCTCAGAAGTTTACAACAAAAACCAGAGTAGTCATAATATTATATTTACACAGATGGAATATCAAACTTACTCAACATTAACGGAACCAGGAACATATGATTTATTCTTAAGAAAAAAAGTGTCAAGACATGAGCCACAAAATAATCCCAAATGTTGAAATGATCCAATAAAGAAAATATTTTAAAACAGATCTTACAGTTATGTACAACGAGGTAAATAAAGAGTCATTTGAACTAAAAGAAAATAAAGAAAACACCAGGCTATACAAGGTTATTTTATCCCAATTTTCAATCAGTTTCCCAGTGTTTTTATATATATTTGTCCACTCTATTCTTTCATGAAGTAGTTAATCTTATTTGGGTGTATCATTATTTGTCTTATACAATCAAAGTTTTATTCGTGAGCTCTCACTTATTTTTCTTCCTCTTTGCAGAAATGTGGGCAATTTAATAGTCTTGGCCAAGGAACAGTTTTTGTGATTTTTTTTGGTTTGGGCTTTTAAAAAATTAATCTTCTCTATTGATTTTTCTTCTGGTTGCTATTGTCTATATTAGTGACCTCTGCTCTTGCAGTTATTAGTTTCTTCCTTCTGTCTCACTTGGGTTTGCTCTCTTGACCTTCCAACAACTTTTTAAATTGGATATTTTGGTAAATTATAGAAATTTTTCTTCTTTTTGTCTAAATATATGTAAACATTGATTTCTTTATTAATTCTCTCTGTTACTTTGTGTGCTTTTGAAATATAGTGCTTTCACTTGATTCTAAGTATTTTTGTCTGTGATTTTATTTGCAAAAGAAATAATATATGTATTTAATAACAGCATGTTCATATATGCAGCTGTATATTTTTGCAAAATTTATACATACACATCTATATTTAAGTGTATTTCCATTTTTCTCTCATTGACTTCAGCAAACACCCTCAAAGCTTATTTTTTCAAATTGTTGAGATTTCTTTTTGGACTTTATATGCATAATTTTGATTGTTTTCCAAATATGCTAAAAGTGAATGTGTTGTTTTTCACACACACACACACACACACAGACATATGTGTGCATGTATATATATATATGTATTAAGCTTGTTAATTTTTCTATATTATGGTTAGTTTAATGCATTTCTCAAATGAATGTATTATTTATTGTATTTATTAATTTTTCCCAAGGTAAACTTTTATATAAGGAATAAAAATTTCATGCCTCTCATAAGTACAACTTTAGGAATATAGTGATTCTTCCCACCATACCTGCCCTCCCATCCAATTTCTACCACTGTTCTTCTCTCTCCACATTCTCCACTAAGTCCCATTATCCACTAAGATCCATTTTCAATTAACTTTATACACAGAAGAACAACTATATACTAAATTAAGAGTTCAACAATTTGCATGAAAAAATAAAAAACAAAAAATAAAACTGTTCCTCAACAATCAAGACAAGGGTTCTTCAAAGGCATTGCATTTTGAAGTTACACTTCTTTTTTTTAAGAAACTTAATTAAAGAAGCACCAAAGAATTTTACATCTTTTGAGAGCACCTAGACATAATTATAACAAAACTTTTTGAGGACAGCAGTCCTGCATGGGAATTTAGTGCACAGTGACTCCTGTTGTTAATTTTGCAATTAACAATCTGGTACATGATGTCAGTGATACCCTGAAGCTCTTTTTTTTTTTTTTTTTGACAGGCAGAGTGGACAGTGAGAGAGAGACAGAGAGAAAGGTCTTCCTTTTGCCATTGGTTCACCCTCCAATGGCCACCACGGCTGGCGCACTGTGGCTGGCACACCACACTGATCCAATGGCAGGAGCCAGGTACTTATCCTGGTCTCCCATGGGGTGCAGGGCCCAAGCACTTGGGCCATCCTCCACTGCACTCCCAGGCCACAGCAGAGAGCTGGCCTGGAAGAGGGGCAACCGGAACGAATCCGGCACCCTGACTGGGACTAGAACCCAGTGTGCCGGAGCCGCAAGGTGGAGGATTAGCCTAGTGAGCCGCGGCTCTGTCCCCCCGAAGCTCTTGACATGTGCTGCCTAGGCTATGAAAACATTTTGAATCCACAAATTCCATAAGTATTTAGAGAAGGCCATAAGTAAAGTGGAACTTCTCTCCATCCTTCAGAGAAAAGTACCTTCTTGTTTTTATCCTGCTAATTGACGAACTTCTTTTATGAGTTCCAATAGGCTGTTGGTGGATTCTTTTGGATCTCCTATCTATAAAGTCATGTCATTTGCAAATAGGGATGGTTTGACTTCCTCCTTCCCAATTTGTACCACTTTTATTTCTTTCTCTTGGCTAATGGCTCTGGCTAAAACTTCCAGGACTATATTGAACAGCGTCCTTGTCTGGTACCAGATCTCAGTGGGAATGATTCCAACTTTTCCCCATTCAATAGGATGGTGGACATAGGTTTGTTATAGATTGCCTTGATTGTATTGAGGAATGTTCCTTCTATACCAAATTTGCTTAGTTTTTTTCATCATGATAGGGGGTTGTATTTTATCAAATGCTTTCTCTGCATCTATTGAGATAATCACATGGTTTTTATTCTTCTGTTTGTTAATGTGATATATCATATTGATTGATTTGCAAAGATTGAACCATCCCTGCATAGCAGAGAGCTGGATTGGAAGCGGAGCAGCCGGAACTCAAACAAGTGTCCACATGGGATGCTGGCACTTTAGGCAGCAGCTTTATCTGCTGTGCCACAGTGCCGACTCCCTGCTCCCTTTCAATTCTTTTGAATAGCTTGTGAGGAATTGGAATTAGTTCTTCAAATGTATGGTAGAATTCAGCAGTGAAGCCACCTTGTCCTGGGCTTTTCTTTGTTGGGTCTTTATTACTGATTCAATTTCTGTTTTATTTATGGATTTGTTTAGGTTTTCTATGTCTACATGGCTCAATTTATGTAGATTATATTTGTCCAGGAATACTTCCATTCCATTTAGGTTTCCTGGTGTGTTGGCATACAGCTCTTTGAATTAATTTCTGATGATTCTTTTTATTTCTGTGGTGCCTGTTGTTACATTTCCTTTTTCATCAGGTTTCCTTTTTCCTCTCTAATTTTATTAATGTGAGTCTTCTATCTGTTTCCTTTTTTTTGTTTGTTTTTGGTTAGTTGGGCCATTGGTGTGTTGATTTTGATTATTTTTTTTTTTGACAGGCAGAGTGGACAGTGAGAGAGAGAGAGACAGAGAGAAAGGTCTTCTTTTTGCCATTGGTTCACCCTCCAATGGCCGCTGCACTGTGCTGATCCAAAGGCAGGAACCAGGTGCTTATCCTGGTCTCCCATGGGGTGCAGGGCCCAAGCACTTGGGCCATCCTCCACTGCCTTCCTGGGCCACAGCAGAGAGCTGGCCTGGAAGAGGGGAAACCAGGACAGAATCCAGCGCCCCAACCTGGACTAGAACCCAGTGTGCCAGCGCCGCAGCAGAGGATTAGTCTATTGAGCCACGGCGCCGGCCCGATTTCGATTATTTTTTTAAAAAACCAGATCTTCATTTTGCTGATTGTTTGCATTTTTTTTGATTAAATTTTGTTGATTTCTTTTCTAATTTTAATTATTTCTTTTCTCTTATTAGTTTAGGATTTCATATTCTGTTGTATTTCTAGATCCTTGAGATACATTGATAGCTCTGATGTAGGAACCAATTGCTATAAACTTTCCTCTTAACAACACTTTTCTGTATCCCCTGAGTTTTCATATACTATATTGTCATCTTCAATTGTTTCCAGAAATTTTTTCTCATTTCTCTTTTAATTTCTTCAGTGATCCACAGTGCATTCAGGAGCTTGTTGTTCAGTCTCCTTGTGTTTGCTTATGTTCTAGAGATTCCTGAGTTGCTGGTTTTCAGCTCCATTTTATTGTGGTCAGAGAAGATGCATGATATTATTTTGATTTTTTTTTTTTTGAGTTTTCTGAGACTAGCTTTATGGCCTAGCATGTGGTTATTCCTAGAGCAAGTTCCATGCATTGGTGAGAAGAATGTGTATTCTACAACTATAAGATGAAAAGTTCTGTAGATATCTGTTAGGTCCATTTGGTCTATAGTGTCAATTAACTCTGTTTTTTCCTTGCTGATTTTCCGTCTGGTTGTTCTGTCCATTGCTGAAAGTGGAGTATTGAAATCCCTCATTACTATTGTATTTGAGTCTATGTCTCTCTTTAGATCCCTTATCATTTCTTTTAAATAGCCAGGTGCTCTATAATTAGCTACATATCAATTTATAATAGTTATATCTTCCTGTTGAATTGATCCCTTAATTATTACATATTGCCCTTCTTTGTCTCTTTTAACAGATTTTGTATAAAGTCTATTTTGCCTGATATTAGGATGTCTGTACAACAGCTCTTTTTTGATTTCTTTTAGCATGGAGTATCTTTTTCCATCCCTTTGCTTTCAGTCAGCATGCATCTTTGTTGTTGAGATATATTACTCGTAGGCAGAAAATCAATGTTTTGTTTTTTTTTGGTTTGTTTGTTTGTTTGTTTTTTGTAAATTCATTCAGCCAGTCTGTGTCTTTTAACTGGAGAGTTGAGGCCATTTACATTCAGGGTGACTGTTGATAAATAATGCCTTTGTCCTGCCATTTTTCCATAAACCTATTTTTACTCTGGATTCTCTGTGTAATTTTACTCAGAAATTTTCTATCATTACCTTCTTCCATAGTGAGGACTGGGTTTTTGTCTCTCTGTGTGCAGCACATCCTTAAGCATCTTTTGCAAGGCTGGATGGGTCTTGACAAATTCTTATAATTTGTGTTTGTTACAGAAGGTCTTTATGTCACCTTCTATCAAGAATCAGAGCTTTGCAGGGTACATTATTCTGGATTGATAGTTAGACTTGGAATATATCTCACCATTCTCTCCTAGCCTGTAGGGTTTCTGATAGAAGTTCACTCTGAGTTTAATTGGAGATATTCTGAAAGTAATCTTGTGTTCCTTCTGTGCACATTTTAGAGTCTTTCCTTTATGGAGAGTTTCATTACAATGTGCCACAGTGAAGATATTTTCTGGTCATGTCTATTAGTTGTTCTAAGTGCTTCCTGTATTTGGATTCCCCTTTCTTTCTCCAAACTAGGGAAGTTTTCTCTTATTATTTCACTAAAATGGCCTTCTAATCCATTTTTCTCTTTCCATGCCTTCAGGAACTTGTGGAACGTGTATGTTATTAGTATCCGGTAGGTTCCCAACAGTGTTTATTAGTTTTCTAATTTCTTCTTCTTGTCTTTGGTCTGACTGTATAATTTCCTGCAATTTGTCTTTTAAATTGGATATTCTTTCTTCTGGTTCACTGATTCTGTTGTTAAGTCTTTACACTGCATTTTTATTTTTTTCCATTGAATTCTTCATTTCCAATGTTTCATTTTGCTTTCTCTTTAAGATCTAAATTTCATGGGAAAAATTTTCTTTCATGTCATGTACAGATTTCATTAGCTCATGCACTTGCTTCTAATTACTTCTAAGTAATCCTACGATCATTTTTTTGAACTACATTTCTGGTATTTAGTTTCTTCATGTTCACAATCTAGTATTGAAGTCTTGTATTCCTTTGAGGGCGTCATGTTGTGTTCCTTATTCTTGTTTTTTGAATTGGTACCAATTGGTTTATTATTTGGCATTTGTGGAGAAACTCCTTGGTTTCTTCTTTGTTTCTTCACTGTGGCAGTTTTTATCTTTGTACTATATCTCTGTGGATTAATGGCGTGTCTATTTTTTCAGCCAATACCTAGAGGCATATAGTGGGTGTGACCAGGAAGCTCTGTTCAGTACTCAAGGATGAAGTGAGTGTCAATGTTGACACCCAGGTAGTCATGGTAAATCTCTTCTTTTTAATTAATTTTTTTTATCAGAGGGGAGGTTTGCTCTGCTCTATTGGCATAGACTCAGATCACCTCCTCTCCTCAAAGGACAACAGTGCCTTGGGGATAGCCCCAGTGGTTATACTATTTGTCTGCACTGCCCCTAGGATCAGAGAATCTTCACAGGCCTTGGTCTAAACACACATTTCCCTCACCAGGGAATCAGGGAGCCCTGAGCATATGAATCCTCCCATGGTGACTGCTGAAAGTCCCGTCTATGCCCTGAGCCCTCTCACACAGCCTTAGTGTTTTCACAGTCCTGCAGCCTTGGTATTTTCACAGTCCTGGCACACAAGCCTCCCACAGTCATGAGCACCCAGCCTCTGATCAGTTCCTCCCACCAAACTCAAGAGTCTCTACTCAGGCTGGTTGCTGGGTGCAGACACGAGCTGGCGCAGCTGTTATTTATGTCCAAAATGGTGCCTGCTGTCTATCGGCTTGTTAAAGGATACTATTGTAGATGATCAGGGAGAGAGAAACCTGCTCTCCCCATTTTTTCCTCCTCTAGTTTGGCAAGTATGCTATTCCCCACAGAGCTCTAATCTGGATTCCCTCCTGGCTCTTCCTGGAGCTTTATTACCAGTGGCTTGGGTTGTTGCAGTCTGGTCTCATCTCACTTTCCAAAGCTGATATGGAGGCTCTCGGCTGCTGGGGTCCTGAGTTGTGTGTATCCATACCCTCCATCTAGGTCCACTGTGTCCCTCTAATTTGTGTGGAGTTTCCTCTGCCATTTTTTCCCTAACTCTTTCCTGAGATTGTACTCTCCGCACTTTTTATTAAACTATCTTCTCCTAGACTGGAGCAGTTAGTTCCTTCCCTACTCCAGTCAAACTCCCAATATTTGCTAACACTAAATTTCCTGTATTTTTATCAATTGTTTAACATATTTTGTGACTCCTTTGTTATGTTGATTATATCTGACTTCTCCTTCCTTTTACCTGTTTGTTGCCATCCCTGTTTTTCTTTGTTTTTATATTTAATTCCCTTCTATCTGAAGTTTTCTTTTCTTTTTTTTCTATTTCTTATTTCAACTATTACATATTTTTATGATTTATTTCTTCCAAGACAAAATTTTGCTATTTAAAATGATCTGAAAGACTGCCTTTTTGATTTATATTATTCAACTATATTGAAATTACTGCTATGTAAGAACTTACTTTTGCAACTTGCTTTGTATTTTCTAGTTATCTTTATTATTTCTTCTTTTTTTATTCTTTTTCTTGGCTTTCATTGGGTTGTTCAACATTTTCTACTACATAAAAAGCACACATTTTATATTTGTGGACATACACATTTTAGTTTTGTGTTTTCAGTTGGTTAAGCTGGGAAATATCTGTGTCTTTTCCCTGAATAAATGCCATGGTCTCTTTATTCTTCAAGTTGTGTTATCATGTGCAATTAGGTTCTGATTGTAACAGTTGTGCAATTGATTTGTTGGCTTTGTATATTTTCTACACAATCATAAACTACATTAAACGATTAATTTACTTAAACATACACATACACACTCTCTCTGTCTCTCTCTCCTTCCCTTGATGTGTTGATTTTCTCACTAGAATGGTTCCTCTGGGTCTATGGGACTATTGCATTCTACATAGTGATCAATATCCATATATGAATATGGAGCAGAAACACTGTTCTGCAGAGCCTGCCATTTAACCCTTCCATTTATGGTAATTTGATTATCAAATATTGGCTCTGAAAATGTTCTTCTTTTGGGGCTGGTGCTGTGGTGCAGCGGGTTGAAGCCCTGGCCTAAAACGCTGGCATCCCATATGGGTGCCAAGTCTAGTCCTGGCTGCTCCTCTTCTGATCCCACTCTCTGCTGTGACCTGGGAAAGCAGTAGAAGATGGCCCAAGTGCCTGGGCCCCTGTACCTGTGTGGAGGACCTGGAGGAAGCTCCTGGTTCCTGGCTTCAGATCAGCACAGCTCCAGCTGTTGCAGCCATCTGGGGAGTGAACCAGCGGATGGAAGACTTTCTCTGTCTCTACTTCTCTCTGTAACTCTGTCTTTCATATAAATAAAATAAAAATATTTTTTAAAAAGGAAAAGATTCTTCTTTGACCTGATGCTGGAGTGTTCAATGTCACTTTCTTTCAGAGTATATAATCTTACAAAGCTTTTAGAAATTTCTTTTACAGTTAATTATTTAGAATTTATCTTTTAAAGTGATGTTATATTCTCATTGGATTATTTTTGTAGTCATAATTTCAGATTTTTTGTGTGTGTCTGGAACTTCAAGTATGAAAACACTGATGCACTTACCACTAACTGCATATATTTTAGCTTTGCTTTTGCATTGCAATTGCTTCTATCAATTTTCTTTTTAAACAATACTCCACTTTTAAAAAAAAATTATTTTATTTATTTGAAAGACAGAGTTACAGAGAAAGGTAGAGACAACAACAGAAAGAGAGGTCTTCCATCCACTGGTTCACTTCCCAAATGGCCTCAATTGCCAGACCTAAGCTGATCCAAAGACAGGAGCCAGGAGCCTCTTCTGGATCTCCAACATGGGTGCAGGGGCCCAGGGACTTGGGCCATCCTCTTCTGCTTTTCCAGGTGCATTAGCAGGGATATTGATTGGAAGTGGAGCAGCTGGGACTTGAACCAGTGCCCACACAGGGTGTCGCTCTGTGCTACAGCACCGGCCCCTCAGTTTTCTTCTGGAGAGTTTCTTAGATGATTTTCTATCTGTACACGTTCTACTCTTCCTCCTAGCTACTAATATTTAAACTGAAGCATGGTTTCCTTTACAAGTACTCTGTTTGTTTGTGCTTGTTATCGTTACTTGCCTGTAACTCTTTTCAGGATATTTTAGACATATTTATTGTTGTTATTAATCTGTCAGTTATATTGATTTTTGCAGAATGTAAACTATCTAGTTTGTAGTCTTACATATATTTTTGTTTCTCTGATTTCCTGTTATTCTCCCTCCCCCACCCTTGGTCTCCATTTCAACTACTGGAGGTACTTAAGAAGCGAGGGGAGAAAACTTAACTTTTGTTTTTAAAATATATTAAAGGGAGGAGGTTGCAGAATGTCTGCTAAGGCAAGGAGATGCAGTTGCCCATCCTGTGGGTGACTGTTTTCATCTAATCAGGCTGCCATAAAAAATTCCATATACTGGGTGGCTTCTAAAACTCAGAAACGTATTTCCTATAATTCTGTGGGGAGGGATGGGAAACTCAAGATCAAGTTTCTGAGAGGTTAAGTGTGGTGAGAGCTTGATTTGGGTGCATAGGTGGTTGCTTTTGCCATGTCTTCATATAGTAGAAAGGCATGGCAACTCTCTAGGACCTCTTTATAGAAGCACTAAATCCATTCATCAGGGCACCATCATCCTGACTGAATCACCTTACAAAGAATCCCCCACCCCGAACACCACCACATTGGTGATTAGATTTAAACCTGTGAATTTTGGAGGATTGTAACCATCGAGATTGTAGCAGGACCTTCTATCATAGACATTTTCTGGATCCCATACTTGGGTACCAATCTTTTTCAAAGTCTTAATTTTTCAGAGTTAGCCCAATATGTTTGGAGATGCGGAAACACATTTGTCTTATCTTTTTAGGCATATTCTATAACTATTCCAGACAGCTCTGTTTCTAAGGCCAGCCAGATCTGGGTTGAGCATTATGGAAATGAAAAAAAACGAAAAACAAAAAAACAAAAAAACAAAACAATGTGCAAGCTTTCCTTCAGTGTAAACTGTGAACAAGGAATAAGACTCTCAATCATCCACTCTCCCCCTTCTCTTCTAATTCACCATTCATCTCAGAACTATGTAACTGTACATATCCACTGTACTGGGTTAAGGGATGTACAGATGTATTATGAACTAACTGTAAGTCATTATTTCTGGATGTCTCTGGAAGAAATTGATATTGGAATTGGTGGACTAAGTAAAGTCCATCATTGTGGACTGGTGTCATCCAATTCATTGAGGGTCTGAATCAGACAAAGAGGAGGAGGAAAAGTGAGTTTGTCTCTGGGATGGTCTCTCTTGTTGAATAGGGATATCCAGCTTCTCCTGCTCTTGCATATTGGACCTCCTGGTCCTAAAATCTGGGATTTACACCAGCCTTCCCCTCCCTGTCAGGCTTTCTGCCTCAAACTATATGATGTCTCCAGCTTTTCTGGTTGGTAGGCTTGTATATGGTGTATCATAGGATTTGTGTGTGTGTGAGTGTGTCTCTAATCTCATAATAAATGCTCCCTAATATCCTTCTCTCTCTCGTTCCCTCCCCACTAACCACCACACACACATCTTACTGGTTCTGTTTCTTAAGATTCTATTTGTCTGGAAAACCCTGACAAATACATCTTCTCTTTCCTTCACAGTCTCTGACTTCTACATTAGTTCTACAGATCCACAAGACTATCTGGTTTTCATAATGAAAGGAGGACAGTCAACCATACTGTCAGTATTTTCAAGGGTCATCAACAAGTTACAAAGACAGATTTCATGTAGAGCATGTTTGTGAATATTGAAACTACATTTCATGAAGGCAAAACATGGCTTGATTAGAAGTTTTAGCAGTAGATTTATTAAGCATTATAACTGGGAAGAATGAGATCATTCAATACATACAATGAAATATATGGTGATATAAATTAAACAGTTCTGTGTTTATATAATTATTTAAATAATTCCTCTTTATTTTATGCTAGGCTTGAAGGCACATAATAGAATTTAAAATCATGACTTTAGGTACAAAGAAAACTATGAAAGATTGCTCAGTAAACTTTTCAACTCAGTGGCTCAATGACAATAGTGACAGCTTTTGCAATTAGTTTAGGCTTTTTGCTTCTTGAGGCAACTGTAAAATCCACAGTCATATATTCACTTTCCGGTGAAAATGGTACACATCATAAAAATTGTAGTTGAGTTAATTGGTGCATTGGCTGACAGATTCAGAAAAGAGGCCAAGCCCTGAGCCATCCAGTTATTGCTTAAACTGCTCTGGTATAACTATATTGGCTAGGATCACTGAGAAAGCTATGCTTCCCATGCTTATATAAGGCAAAAATTGAGAACTCGGGTATCCAGGGATGTCAGTCTGGCACTTTTCATAAGCATCAAACACTCATGAATTACAAAAAATAAAAAAAATAATTTACATGAAGATATTTTATAAATATCAAGTAATGATGCTATGTTATTCAGAAGTGTGTGGTAAGGAAACTTTCTGGTACTAGATGGAAGAAAATTTGTGAGTGACATAAAGTATATCTATTCTGAAAGTTAGACATTCCATTTTGAAATTTATTGTAGCCTAACATCTTAATATTCAAGCAACTTGGATCATTTTTCTCATTTGATGCCAAAGTCCTCCCTAAACTAGTGGAAATGATCTTGGATTCATTTTTAAAATATGCCTCTTTGAATATTTGTGTAGAGTAAGAATTCCTGTTGCATATTCTGAAAACAGTTTTCAAAAGGCAAAAAAAAATTCTTTAGGATAATTATCCTTAGACTGGATTCTTTCTTTTTAGGAGGGAATAAGAAGAACCAATGAGAAAGGACTTCCTTACTCATTTTCAAAGTAATCTATATCAAAGAAAAGAATATTTCCTAAAATATACCGAGTATAAACCAACAAAAATAAAAATGCTTCAGAATAAAATAGGTTTTTCTTTATAAATCCAAACCCTCAAATTTTTGAAACAGGTAGTTCCAAGAAAGAACTTATTTTTCAGCTTGAAGTTACTGAGCTTTGGACATAGACTGCCTGAATATAGAAAAAAAGGAAGCCGTTGAACACAGCTTTAAACTAGCTCTATTGTTAAATCCCAGATCTATGAAATAACTATTGTCTTCCTGCTTTATTGACTTTACTCATGCATATTTACACCTTTGTGGGGACACTGGGATTTCTAGTTTTCCTTGGGAGACTTGGATTTGTCACAGTTGATAACTGGAGGAAGACTTATGGGGAAACTAATGAAGTTTAAACATCAGCACATTTTAGCCTTCAATGCTTTTAGAAGGGATAGTGGTACTGTGTTCAAAGCACCCCATCCATGTTAAACTTTGCAAAAATATGATATCTATAACTAAATTCCATCAGAACCACTGTATATTTCCACTTCAATTGTGAAATTTGGCTAAAGGCAAGTTAAGTTGGGACTGTATTTAATCTCACCATGGTTTCCTTTTTTTGGTCTAAGTAACTGCATTTATTATTCATTTTATTTTTATAATATTTTTCATTAAAGAAGACTCTCAAATTGCAAGTGCTTTGAACTCTCAAATCCAAGAGCCACTCCTGTGAGAAACCCTGTTAATCTATAGAACATTTGACTCTTTCAAAATTCTTCCTGTGAATTCTTTCTCTTCTGCTACCATAAGGTCTCCCTTATGGAGTATCAACCCGTTGAAGTATTTCCCCTGCTGGACATGCAGGGTACACTTTTTGAAAAAGAGAATCTTGTTACATCACTTAAAAAGTCTACTTTTTGTATGCCTGGCATAAAGTCCAAAGTGCTCACCATAACTTGTAGGATAGTGGATATTGTGAGTATATCCTACACAATTGCAGCCCTTCCTCTACCACACAATTACACTCTGTTTGCTGTTACAGGTGTGAGGCTTGATCCTCCTCTAGCAACCCCTTCCTACCAAACAAGCCCTTGGATCTGGCCACGGTGTCCCAACAGTGTGTTTTTCTAACCCTTGTAAAGCAGGGCTGAGAGGGGGAGGGCATCCGTTTCCATGAGAACTTTCACTTGCAGGGTCTTGGGATTGAGAAAGGGGACTCTAGTCAGATTCTTCTGGGCCTCTGAAATGTGTAGTGATACAGAAGTGGGGCTGCAAAAAGCAAAGCTTCCAATTTATATAAAGTATAACACAGCAAAATAGCACCGCAGGGAAGACTGGAAAGAGGGGAAAATGAAGCAGAAGTTAAGACCCAGGTGGCACCAAAGAAACAGAAGGAAAATTGACTCCAGGTACCTTTTTTATGACATATTCTGGTCGTTCGTGGGGTCTGGTTTCCTCCCAAATCTTGGATCCTAGTAGACACACCTGGATTCCTCTCCCTCATCCTTTCTTAGGCAGACATAGTGGCTTTCTACTGGTAATGAAACAATCCCCATAAAACTTAAGGACACTAGGTTCCCATTATGCCCTGTGGTCACTTGACTCAACACATTGGCATATTTCTCTGCTTATAAGCTCTGCCCAGCATATGCTCCCGCATCTTTAGCCTCTGGCTCCACATCTTGCCAAAATAATTCTTTCCTACTCATATAGCAGAACATCTATCCCAGGAAGTCTTCCTCAAATACTCAGACTGACTCCCTTTATTTCTTATTATTTTGAATAGACAATGTGAGGATGCCAACTTATGTTGTTCACAATCATATTTGTAACACCCACATGCTATTTAGTCTGTAGAGGATGGATCATATTAGTTATGGAGGAAAACAAAAGTGTGGAAGGAAGGGAGAAATGAAAGAAGACAAAATTAGTAAGGAGGTAGCATAAATGCTGTGGTCCCGTAACTTGGACAAATCATGTAAGGGAATGGCCCAGATAACTCTGAAATTATCAGCTTTGTGTGTTCTCCAAGGGGGTCCTTTCTTATATGTTAACCTTCTCTACTCTGAGACATAGCACATAGAAGATAATACATAAATGTCTACTGATCATAACCCATACAGTTTACCTGTTCTTGATAAACGTGGTAGCTTTGTCTAAGAATCATCTAACTTTCATTCATTAACTCATTCATTTGTTATAAATTTACTTTATGCTACACATTGAAGGAGAAATGTAGGATGATATGGAAGTACATAATCTATTATACCGAAGTTAAGAAGATTTGCACACTAATGATAGAATGTACATCTTTAAGTCATTTCTTTAAAAAGATTTTATTTATTTGAAGGGAAGAATTACAACAGTGAGAGGGAGAGACAGAAAGCAAGGTCTTCCATCCACTGGTTCACTCCCTAAATGGCTACAAGGGCTGGAGCTGAGCCAATCTGAAGCCAGGAGCCCAGAGCTTCTTTGGGTCTCCCATATGGATGCAGAGGTCCAAAGACCTGGGTCATTTTCTGTTGCTTTCCCAGGCCATAGCAGAGAGTTGGATCCAAAGAGGAGCAGCTGGGACAAGAACTGGTGCCCATATGGAATATTGTTGCTGCAGGCAGAGGATTAACCTACTGTACCCAGTGCTGACCCTGAGTCATTTTATAATTAGATTTTTGTTTCATAATTAAAGGACAAAAGTGAGTTGCTTCCTGAGAGAGGGAGGAAGAGATAAGGGGGATTTTCTTTTTTTCCCAGAAACCTTTTATTTAAGGAATACAAACTTCATGCATTTCATAAGTACAACTTTAGGAATATAGTGACTCTCTCCACTGTATCTGCCATATCACCCTTTCTTCCAACCCTTTTCCGCCTCCCTCTCCTATTACCACTCTTATTATTTTTACTAAGATCTATTTTCAAATAGATTTATACACATATGATTAATTCTAAACTAAGTAAAAAGTTCAATAAATTGTGTGAAAAAAAGCAACTATTCCTCAATAGTCAAGACAAAGGCTGTTCAAATTCATTGCATCTAAGAGAGTTAATTCTGCTTCTATAGATTACCTTTTAGGAAGTCTATTAGTTATCACAGATCAGGGAAAACATATTGTTCATGGAGAACACATGTCCTTTTGGGACTGGCTTATTTCACTAAGGGAGATACTTTACAGTTTCATCCATTTTGTTACAAATGTCAAGATTTCATGTTTTTTTTTTTTTTTTTTTTTTTGCTTTGTTTTGTTTTACCACTATGTAGTATTCCATTGTGTATATATCTTATAATTTCTTTATCCAGTTTTCATTGACAGACATTTGGGTTGATTCCATATCTTAGTTATTGTGAATTAAGCTACAATAAACATGGGAGTACAGATTACAGATTACTCCTTCATACGTTGATTTCATTTCCTTTCGATAAATTCCTAGGAGTAGGATGGCAGGGACATGTGGTAGGTCAATATTCAGATTTCTGAGATTTTCCAACCTGTCTTCCAGAGTGGCTGTACCAGTTTACATTTCCCCCAACAGCGGATTGGGGTACCTTTTCCCCACATCCTTGTCAGCATTTTTTTGTTGATTTTTGTATGAAATTCATTCTAACAGGGCTGAGGTGAAACCTCATTATTGTTTTGATTTGCATTTCTCAGATGGCTAGTGATCCTGAGCGTCTTTCCATGTGTCTGTTGGCTACTTGGATTTCCTCATTTGAAAAATTCCTGTTTAATAAGTCCTTTGCCCACTTCTTAACTGGGTTGTTTGTTTTGCTGTTTTGTTTCTTGATCTCTTTCTATATTCCAGTTATTAATCCTTTATGAGTTGCATAGTTTGCAAATATTTTCTCCCATTCTCTTCACTTTACTGAGTTCTCTTTTGCAGCACAGAAGTTTCACAGCTTGATGTAATCCCATTTGTCAATTTTGGCTTTAATTGCCTGTGTCCCTAGAGTCTTTTCCAAGAACTCTTTGCCTATGCCAATGTCTTGCAGGGTTTCCCCGGTGTTCTCTAGGTAATTTGATGGTATCAGGTCATAGATTTAGATCTTTAATCCATTTTGAGTGGATTTTTGTGTAAGGTGTAAGGGGTCTTGCTTCATTCTATTGCGTGTGTAGATCCAGTTTTCCCAGCACCATTTGTTGAATAGACTTTCCTTGCTCCAGGGATTGATTTTAGCTCCTTTGTTAAAGATAAGTTGATTGTGGATGCATGGGCTGATTTCTGGAGTTTCTATTCTGTTCCATTGGTCTATCCATTTGTTTTGGTATCAGTGCCAGGTATTTTTTATTATAACTGCCCTGTAGTGTGTTTTATTGTATAAGATTGCTTTAGCTATTTGGTTTCTCCCGTGTTTACATATGAATTTCAGTATCATTTTTTTCTGTATCTGAGAAGAAAACCCTTGGTATTTTGGTATGACATTGAATCTGTGCTTTACTTTTGGTAGTATGGAGATTTTAATAATATTGATTCTTCTAATCCATGAACATGGAAGATTTTTTCCATTTTTTGTGCCTTTTCCTTTTTGTTTCTTTAATGTTTTGTAATTCTGATCATAGAGATCTTTAACATCTTTGGTTATTTTACTCCAAGGTATATGATTTTTAAAAAATATGTATTGTCAATGCGATTGATCTTTGAAGTTCTTTCTCAGGCATTTCATTGTCTATGTATACAAAGGGTATTGATTTTTTGTGTGTTGATATTATATAGTGCCACTTTACCAAACTCTTATGAATTCCAATAGTCTGTTCCCTGAGAATTTTGGATCCCCTGTTTATAGAATCATGTCATCTGCAAATAGGGATAGTTTGACTTCCTCCTTCCCAACAATTTTTATTCCTTTGATTTTTTTTTCCTAATGACTCTTGCTAAAACTTCCAGGAGTATATTGAAAAACAATGGTGAGAGTGGGCATCCTTGTCTGATTCTGGATCTCAGTGGGAATGCTTCCAACATTTTTCCCAGTCAATAGGATGCTGGCTTTGGGTTTGTCACATATTGCCTTGACTGTATTGAGGAATGTTCCTTACATGTGTGATTTGCTTAAGGTTTTCATCATCAAGGGATGTTAGATTTTATCAAATACTTTCTCTGCATATATTGAGATAATCATATGGTTTTTGTTCTTTAGTTTGTTAATGTGATGTATCACATTGATTGATGGGTGAATGTTGGAACATCCTTGCATGCCTGGGATAAATCCCACTTGGTCTGGGTGAATGATCTTTCTGATGTATTGTTGGATTTGATTGGCTAATATTTTGTTGAGAATTTTTCTGTATATGCTCATCAGGGAAATTGGTCTGTAGTTCTCTTTCTCTGTTGTATCTTATTCAGGTTTAGGAATTAAGGTGATACTGGCTTCATAGAAGGAGTCTGAGATAATTCCCTCCCTTTCGATTGTTTTGAATAACCTGGGATGAATTGGACTTAATTTTTTAAATGTCTGGTATAATTCAGCATTGAAGCCATCCAGTCCTGGTTTCTGGTCTGTGAGTCTAATTGAAGGTCTTCTGAAAGTAATCTGAAGTTTCTCTTGTGCATGTTTTAAAATCTTTTTTTTTTTTTTTTTTTTGCCTTTACTGTGGATAGTTTGACTATAGTGTGTCATGATGAAGAGCCTTTCTGGTAATGTCTGTTAAATGTGCTGTGGCATCCTGTACCTGAATGTCCGTTTCTTTCTCCAAATTAGGGAAGTTTCTGTAGTTATTTCACTAGATAGGCCTTATAACCCATTCTGTTTTTTCCATGTCTTCAGGAACTCCTATGACCCATATGTCGGGTCATTTGATAGTATCTCATAAATCTCTAACACTGTTCTTTAGTTTTCTAATTTCTATAAAAATTCTGGAGATTTGTCTTCTAAATTGGATATTCTTTTTTTTTGCTTCACTGAGTCTGGTCTTAAGGAATTTCACTGTATTTTTATTTGTTCTATTAAGTTCTCCATTTCCAATATTTCATTTTGATTTCTCTTTAAAATCCCAATTTCATGAGAAACATTTTCATTCATAACATGTGAGGATTTCTTTAGTTCTTGAATTTGCTTCTGAATACTTCTAAGTAATCTTGTGATCAGTTTTTTGAACTCCGTTACTGGCATTTCATCAGTCTCTTCATCTTCACATTTAGTATTAAAGTGTTGTTCTTTTGGGGGCTTCATGTCATCTTCCTTATTCTTGTTTTTTGAATGCATTCATTTATTATTAGGCATTTGTGGTGATATTTGTTGGTTTATTTATTTATTCATTTTTTCCCTTCTGTATAGCTTCTATATTTGCCTATTCCTCTGTGTCTTTGTGGAATGTCTGCTCCTGTAGTGAATACCTTGAGACATGTGCTGTGTGTTGTCAGGGAAGCTGTATTCAATGCTCCAGGGAGTGTCCAAGGTAATACTCTAGTTGGGCATGGTAAATCTCTTCCTTCCCTCCCTTCCTTCCTTCCTTCCTTCCTTCCTTCCTTCCTTCCTTCTTTCCTTCTTTCCTTCTTTCCTTCTTTCCTTCTTTCCTTCTTTCCTTCCTTCCTCCCTTCCTCCCTTCCTTCCTTCCTTCCTTCCTTCCTTCCTTCCTTCCTTCCTTCTTTTTAGCAGAGGGAAGGTTTGTTCTGCTCTGTTGGAGTATTCTCACACTTAACTCCTCTCCTCAAAGGAGATCAATGCCTGATTGCTAGCCCCCATGAGTAGTTTTCATCTGCGCTGCCACAAGAACCAACAAAGGTTCTGTGCAGTCCTCAGCATGAACACAGATCCTGAAACAATGACCCTCACTAGGGAATCAGGGAGCCCCAAGCATGTGGAACTGCCCACAGGGACTGCCCAAAGTCTCAGCTACACCCTGTACTCTCCCACATGGCCACAGTGTTTTCCCAGTCCTGGCAAACAAGACTTCCAAAGTCATGAGCACCTAGCCCCCTGTCAGTTTCCCAGCCAGACTTAGGCATCTCCTCTTGGCTGGTTGTTGGACGTGTGGACACAAGGTGGTATAGCTGTTATGTATGTCCAAAACGGCAGCTGCCCTCTTCTCGCTAGTTACAGGATGCCAGTGCTGGGTGGTAGGGGAGAGAGAAACGTCCTTCCCCTTTATTTCCCCTCCAGATTCGCAGGTACCTTGTCCCTCATAGGGCTCTAAGCTGGACCCACGCCAGGCTCTTCCTGCAGCTTTATCACCAGTAGCTTGGGCTGCTGCATTCTGGACTTACCTCACTCCAAAGCTGGTACTGAGACTCTTGGCTGCTAGGGTCCCAAGCTGTGTGCATCCACTCCTTCCATGTAGGTCCACAGTGTCCCCACAATTTGCATGGCATTTCCTTTGCCATTTTCTCCCCAACTCTTTCCTGAACTTACACTCTGTCCATTTTTTTTAAACTGTCTTCCCCTAGGCTAGAGCAGTAAACTCCTTCCCTATTCTTCGATCTTCTCCATCTCCCAAAAACTGACTTTCAACACATTTAAATTGAATAAATTTGCCTACTAAAACACTTGATTTTTAACATATTGGTCAGATCCTGAAATTACAGTATCTAAGTAACTCTGCAGAGAATATATTTTGTGCAAAATGTGAATGATACTCCACATTATTTCTCTATCTGTAGAACTCACAAGGTGTTTTTGGAGTCTAAGAAAGTAAATCTCAGAGTGAGAATAGTTTGTGATCATTTTCTTCTCAGATTATAGTCAATAATTGCATTTGTCTGTTAAGCCTCAGAAAGTACATGTTAAGTTAAAACATAAAAGGAAATGATGGAGGCCCTGAATTATGAAAATCTTATACATACAGAGGAATGAGTGAACTGCATCATCACTCATAATTGTGTGACTTTTATCTTGTATGTAAAATATGATAGTTACTGATTTTCCCATGTATATAATCATAAAAAATATATAAAATATACTGTATAGATGGATTTTGCTTTCTTATTGCCAGAGGAGCTTCACTAAGGATCAAATACAAAGGAAGTCTCACAATTAAAGCTGAATCCCCTCTTCATATTTGCTTGGCAAAAATTAAGATCCAGCATTTTCACTTTTGGAAAATGTTTCCTTAATTAACATTTGTTTGTCCTAAACATTTTTGTCAAGCTTTATAACATAATGTGTCTTAAGGTCAAGCTCATGTTTACAAATATGTACTTGGGGAAAATATGATGCTTTTGTCATCCCAGATTTCCAGAACCCAGTGGGATGCCTGGCTTTCAGTAGATGTTTATTGAAGGTGAAAGTAATTAGCTAAGTGATAACAGAGAGCAACTAATTGAGTTTCTATGCACCAAGTTAATTATAGTGTTTAGAGCTATGAACACTAAAATGTGATACTCACCCTTGAAAAACTATACAAGGAAGTAACTTACTAAGTATGTGTGTACATAAAATAATACTTGTTTTTATAATTTCTCCATACAATGTGGTTATTCAATTACATAAATGGCATTAAATCTGGAAAGACAAGCATATTACAAAAATTTCCAGAGAAAATAAATTACCTCACAAACTTGCGTCTCTAGCTGTATTACTTGGCATATGTTTCTGGCATCTTTAAACACAGTGATAACTAGCATGGCTGCCTGAATCTTGGAACAGAGCTCTAAAAATAGTTGACATTTTGCTGTTTCTATAGTAACAAGGAAAATGGCTTCCTCCTCTAGCCCTGCTCCCACAGAGCTTAATGTTCTGTCTAGATTGCCTATACACCATACTACCATGTTATTGCAGTAAAAACTACCATTATTCTTTCCTTATGTCTTTGATGTGTCTTGTAACAATCTGATCACTAGCATAACAATCTGATTGTTTGACTGGAATGGTTAAAACATCCAGTTATTTTTCAAGACACTGAGTTTTATCTTAAAAAAGAAAATGGTAAGACCAGGCCAGACTTTCACATGGTGTGATTTGAACTATATTGGAAGGCTCCAATGACTCCATCTGCCTCAATATCTTGTATTCTCCAGCGGGAAATGATCATTGGGATTAAATGATTATCTTGTTTGTGAACTGATCATTACTGGCTATTTGGAGATGCCTAACAAACCCCATAATTTTGGGCATATCTTTTTGTATTCATACCAATTCCAGCCTCCATTTTCCTCCATGAAATTATTAACGTCCTCAGTGTATGTGTATGTGTGTGTGTGTTGGAGGGGGGGTTGCTTGTTTTATTCCTAAGGAATCCTTAGCATTGTAATAAACTTTGCTGGGTGTGTGGTTGGTTAAATAAAACATGCTTACTCTGGGAGTATAAAATTGATTTCAAGATGTCATGTATATTTGTTAAGGTTATTTAATTTTAATATGTGTCTCTCCATCCCTTGACAACTCCATGGAAACAATATATCAGTTACTGATTGCAGTAGGAAGAATGATGTCCCCTCAAAGATGTTCAAGTACCAATTCCCAGAAGTGGTGAATATGTGAGGCTACATGGCAAAGGGAATTTAGGTATGGATGGAATTAAGGTTGCTACTGAGCTGGCCTTCAGTTAGGGATATTATCTTGAAGTATTTTATTGGGGCCAACATGATCACATTAGAAAAAGGGAGAGCAAGCAGATGGTGGCCTGTCCAGGACCAGGCAGGGTGATGTTGGCTTTGAAGACAGAGGAAGAGGACCACGAGACAAGAGAAGCAGATGGCCTCTGGAAGCTGGAGAAGCAAAGGGAGCAAACTACTATAACCTCCGAAAGGAATAAAGCCCTACCTTTAGCTCCCTGTTGCACTCTGATCAACAGAATCGTGAGCTCCTACATCTGTGCTGTTCTCAGCCTTTATTTTGTGTATGATTTGTTACAGAACTGGAAACTATTATGGTAGAGAACAAAAAAGAATTTCCAGGTAAAGGGAATGGATCTAGAAATAGGGGATTAGGTAACTTTCATTTTAAAAAATACTTTTATTAATCAAGGGGTAACCAAATTTTGAGAACAGGAAATGAAGCAAAATGAGCATATACATGTTTCTTTAATATTTTAATTTTTCTGTATTTATAATTCTTTCATTTTTGCATCTTCTCATTGGAAAACTCTGGAGTTTAGTACTTTTTATTATAATATTTGAAAGAGAAGTAGAACAAACTAGTAGGGAAAGAATAAATCAGAAATCAAATCTCCAGTTTCATTGATTGTCAGCAACATTTTATGCTGTGGCTATAATCTTTATTATACTGATTATTTCTGTGTGATTGTGTGCCACAATTCACCAACTTTGTACCGTTGATTTAAAAAGTGCGTGACTTCACTGCTGACATTATCAATAATATCTTATATATGGATGATATTTAATGTTTTAATCCCTTTACATTGAACTAGATGATAATTCTCATCTTTTTCTTATCAAGACTAGAATAATCACTCTGTATAAGAGAATGTGTTCCAAATTATTAAAAAGAACATTATATTTAATATTAAAATCAAATTAATCTTTAACACAGCTGCTGCTTTTGAGATACTTTATTAGTTTCTCATTCCAAAAATCTGATGTTGACTCATTTATTTAACACCATCTATTGGTATCATCTGCTGTGAGCAATGTCTGTGGATCAAGATTTCAGAGGTAATAAGCAGTGTTTGTGGTTTGTGCTCCTGAACGTGAACAGTTGTGTGAGATCTCAGGAATCATTCTGTTGGGCAGGCGTTGTGACGCAGAGGGTTAAACTGCTCTCTGCCATGCTGGCATCCTTTATGACCCCTGGTTTGGGGACTTGCTGTACTGTTTCCAATCCAGCTCTCTGCTAATCTGCCCGGGGAAGCAGCAGCAGATGGCCCAAGAGCTTGGGTCCCTGCCACCCACATAGGAGATCTGGATAGTGTTCCAGGCTCCTGGCTTTGACCTGGCCCAGCCAGGGGGTTGTTGCAACCATTTAGGGAGAATGAACTAGCAGATAGAAGATTCTCTCCATGTCTTTTCCTCTCTCTCTGAAACCATGCCTTTGAAATAAAGAATACATAAATCTTAAAAAGTATCATTCTGCCCCAATTTTATCCAATCTAAAACTGACTGCACTTCAATTATATTATCTAAAAATGTTCTGATCAAAATTTTTTCTTTGATATGTGTCAAATACGTGGTTTTATGGGGAAGAATAACATATTCTTATTTATTGTTACTAACTATAATTTTGGCTGATATCTGGATGGTGGTTTATAAGGGAGTAAGAAGGAAATAAGGAGATGAGACTTCATAAGATGCTGTTGTAGCGGTTCAGATGAGTGAGATGGTGTCTTAGTTTAGGAGAGTCACGGATTAGAAGGGGATAATTCAACACGGGTACAGTATATGGCCTGCTGTAAAGTTAAATTAGGCAGGGCATCCAAATAGATAAACTATGAAATTTTAGAAAGGGGTTTGGGGGAGAAACATAGATTTGGGAGACTTAAACTTTTAATATATAAATGGTACATAAAACTATGAGGGCTTATGGTATGTCTAAAGGAAATAAGATTACGGGCACGACCTGGGTGCTCCAATAGCTAGGATTTGAGCAGAAACAGAAGACCCAACAAGGAAGCCTGGGGAGATAGTCTGAGGTAGAGGAAAACAGGAAGAAGTGACACAATAAACCCTGAGGAGTGAATACTTTTTAAAAAAAAAAAGATTTTATTTTATTTTTATGTGCTTTTTATAGAAAGCTTTTATTTAATAAATATAAATTTTGTAAGTAAACTTTTGGATTATAGAGGTTCTTTCCCCTATACTCACCCTCCCACCCCCAAACCATCCCATTTCCTACTCCCTCTCCCATCCAATTCTTCATTAAGTTTCATTTTTAATTATCTTTATATACAGAAGATAAATTCTATACTAAGTAAAGATTTCAACAGTTTGCACCCACACAGACATATAAAGTATAAACTACTGTTTGAAGACTAGTTTTATCATTAATTCTCATAGTACAACATATTAAGGACAGAGGTCCTACATAGGGAGCAAGTGCACAGTGACTCCTGTTGTTGATTTAACAATTGAAACTCTAATTTATGATGTCAGTGATCACCCAATGCTCTTGTCATGAGCTGCCAAGGTTATGGACGCCTCGTGAGTTCAAAAACTGCAACATTATTTAGACAGGGCCGTAATCGAAATGGAAGTTCTTTCCTCCCTTCAGAGAAAGGTACCTCCTTAAAAAAAAGATTTTATTTATTTATTTGAGAGGTAGATTTACAGAGAGAGAAAGAGAGAGCAAGAGACAGACAGAAAGGTCTTTCATACACTGGTTCACTCCCCAGATGGCCACATTGCTGAGGCAATCTGAAGCCAGGAGCCAGGAGCTGCTTCTAGGTCTCCCACACGTGTATAGGAACCCAAGCACTTGGGCCATCTTCTCCTGCTTTCCCAGGCCATCACAGAGAGCTGGATCAGAAGAGGAGGAGCTGGGACTCAAACCTGCACCATTGTGGGATTCCAGCACCACAGGCAGAAGCTTAACCTGCTATGCCACTGTGCCAGACCAAACACAGTTTTTGACACTGACAAACCTCAGACCTTGAAGGATGCAAATAACATAATCCAAAATATTTCCCATCAATTCTTTTAAAGATTTATTTACTTATTTGAACTTAAGAGTTACAGAGAGGCAGAGGCAGAGGCAGAGGCAGGGAGAGAGAGAGAGAGAGAGAGAGAGAGAGAGATCTTCCATCTGCTGATTCACTCCCCAGATGGCTGCAATGGCTGGAGCTGTCCAGGAGCTTCTTCCAGGTCTCCCACATGGGTGCAGGGGCCCAAACACTTGAGCCGTTGTCTGCTGCATTCCCAGGCTGTGGCAAAGAGTTGGATCGGATGTGGGGCAGCCGCGCCTTAAACCGGCACCCATATGGGATGCTGGCGCTGCCGTAGCTTTACCCGATACATCACAGTGTTGGCCACTCCTATCAATTTTAAAATCGAGTAGTTACTGTATTTTTTTTACCTCAAGTCTTCTAAGACCAAAGTAAATATACTGTTTATCATATTAAACTGTACAAGTATGTCATTTGCATAATAGATGTTGCCATTTGGATATTTTGGTCAGCTTTCCAAAATGTCTAGCTTTTATCTAGCAGATATTTACTCACCCAGCCAATTTCAAGTACTTGTTTTATTGTATTTGAAACAATAAATTATCACTACACAAAAACCTGCTTCAGCAGAGTTAATTTACTAAAAATTGTTGGACAAATACTTCATTACCTCCTTATAAAGAGAAATCAATTGCCTTTTTTATGCTTCATTTCAATTCAGTGACTAACTCTTGAGTGCCTATTGTACTACATATTGCTCTTGTTGCTGGATGTTGAAAGGATAATAAGAGCTTATACTTTATGATAAGTATAGCAGTCAGGTTGGATTTGGCTCAAGTGACCAAATCATAGGCGCTCAAACAAGGCAGATGTTTATTTCTCCCTACTGAAAACATAACCAAGGATATCAAAGCAGTCCAGCATTGAAAAAGACGATAATTATCCAGAGTACAGTGTCTGCTGTTTTTCATGCCATCTTCTACACTTGACTTCCACCTTACAGTGTCATTTCTGTGTATTTTCATTTTAGCTAGCAGGAAAAAGGTAGAACACAGCATCAGTCCTTCTCTTTAAGGACATGCCTCATACGTCTTATACAGTACATCTGAGATCCCTTAGATCAGAATTCAATCATTTGACACGACACGTATAAAGTAGGCTGGAGAAAGTAGCATTTATTATGGGAAGTCATGATGGTGATCTAAAAGTTTGAGTCCCTGTTTCTAGGAAAGAAGAGAACAGTATCAGGGACATTTTGGAGTGAAGATATTTACATAATTTTATAAAAAATTAAGTGATTTGCCAAAAGTAATGACAGAATAACACAGAAAAATGAAATCCCTTCCAATTTCAGTGTACCAAGAAAGATGTAATGTTCCCTAATCTGAGTCTTGAATTGTAATGAGTTTTGCAGACAGTTGGGAGTGGAGGCAGAAAAAAGTTTGCGGTAAAAGAAAACAGTGTAACATCATCCAAACAAGAAGCATTATTCACGTTAGTAAGAATCTACAATTAAATCTGCTTTTGTTTCCTAATGGAAAGATTAGTAATTTGTGGTGTATAGGACTATAGAGTTAGGTAGGTATAGCTTACAGAGAGGTTGTTATGTTATGCCTGGGAACTCAGATTTGCTTAGTAGACTTCAGGCTTCACTAAAGGACTTGAAGCAGAGGGCTGACATTGTCCAAGGTGTGTTTGTAGTGAGATCATTCAAACGGGAGTGCAGAGCATGGATCTGAAGCAGAACCACATTGGAAATAGAGACAGAGTTTAGATGACCACAACACTTTGGGAAGACGAGGAGCGTCTGAAGTAAGGCAAAGTGATGTGAGCATTGTCAACAATTTGGCTGACCTTTGACCTGGGTTTCTAGGAGGGAACCTCCATACCCTTGGGATTTCAGGAGTGAAGTGGTAATCCCCCTCAGACTAAATCTGAGCTTATGCTAATGAAGTGATTCTTAGTGAGCCAATGGATGGTTTATGCTAATGAGATCACTCAGGAGGGGTGTGGTCCCATGTACCTGCCTGACCTCTGGGCACTCAAGGAGACCTGGAGATTGAATTCAGTGCAGGGCCAGTGATTCCATCAATCACACCTATGTAATGAAATACAATACAAACTCTAGACACGGAACCTGCAGTTGGCTTTCCTGGTTAACAGTGCTCAAGGCACATTGGCTCTTTACACCTTTAAGTGACAGGACAGTGCCAGACCTTGACTGGGAGCTCGGTATTTCAGACCCATCTTGATCTTGCCCTTTGCATCTTTTCTCTGCCTAACCCTGATTTGCTTTAAGAAAATGGTAATCCTAAGCATGGCACTTTCTGAGTTTTGTGAGTTATTCCACTGAATTATTGAAACTTAGATGTGAGTGGGACCCACCAGATTTGTTATCAGTTATCCAAAGCACAGGTGTCTGAGAACCCCTAGCACGAGGCTGGTGTGTAACATCAGGGCAGTGAGGTTTTGCCCAGTTCCTGTTGGTTAGCATTGTACTGCAGAGAGTAAAATGGAAGAGGGGGGGGGATTTTGGAATTTCAGGTATAAAATAAGCTAGACTTGATCACTGGCAAACTTCCAAGCCAAAGAAAGTATGAGTGAACTCAAGGCTAAATACCAAATGGATTTTGTGTAAATTGGAGTTAGATTCTCACTTTAGGATAATTAAGCATGTTTACTGCCATGAGTGTTTGGTGAAACTTGAGGTTGTCCATGCTGTGGCCCATTTTCTGACACAAGGGACTCTTCCAGAGATTGTACGATGTTTAGCACAACTGGTAGCTGACTACCAGATCTGTATTCAAAATGCCTAGATAAACTTCCATAACAAACCTTGTTTATTGAGAACCACTGGCTGACATAGAATGAAAAAAAAATAAACATAGATAAGAGCAAAATGCTGATGAAAAACAAATGTAAGTTAATAAAGGAGAAGCAGAGGAGGCAGAATCCTGAGAATGAACAGTAAAATTGTTAGAACAATAAAGAGAATATGATACCATGAAAGCAAAGGGAGTTGATTTAATGAGTAGCAAACAAATTAAAGATTGAGAATGTTTTTTTAAAAAGAGAACAAAAGGATTATTGGTGTCTTTTATGTGCTAAACTAACAAGTGGGAGGATAATTTTCAGACTTTATGGATTACCTTGCTGGCTGTTTTTTAAGACCAAGAAATTTTGTCTAAATGCTAGCTAAATATTTGGATAAAGGTGAGAAATTCCACATGAAAATTTGCAAATTTGAGTATGTAAAGTTAAATGAAACAGACAGTATACAATATCTAGAATTCTGTTTTTACTTTTTTTTATCTGAATTTCAGCATATATTATGATTTATATCAGTAACCAGAGTAAACTTGTGACTGGCCTTGCTATTTTTCACTCTAAATACAGATGTTCAACCTATACTTATTCAGAACATAAAAATACATTTCCATTTTAGTAGAAATTAAAGGTAAGAATTCTGTTTCACGAGGTACATATATGAAGAATATCAAGTTCAGTTTTACAATCTTATTTTGTCAACTCTGAATTTAGAAATGTCTATGCATCTGTCACTGCTATTAATATAAGGTGATATCTCAGTAACTATTTGTGATTTTTATAAATTTATAAATATATCTTTTCATTTTATGTTGATCTTAAATAAATAATCAAAAGGCAGGCTTACACTTCCTCTGTTATTTGAAATTGGAAAAGATATAATTTAGATATTAGCTTGAGAAAATTTTGGAAAAATGATTTATAAACCTGCATATTCTTTATCAACTAGGCAGTGCTCATTTAGGAAACTAATTTAAAATGGAAAAACATTCCTTTGCCATGGTATATTTTATGTATCTATGAACTATATTGAATCTATTCTCTTTGTATTAGTATCACATTAACATGAAAAAATAAATTATCAGGTGGTTAAAAAAATTGAAAAATGATGACATGAAGCCAGATTGCTACATGTATGCACCAATGGCAGAAGATTAATTCTCCTTAGTAATCATTGACTTCATATTCCCTGAGTTTATTTGATGCAGGTATATATTATTTGAAAATTATTGTTCAGATTATATTTTTACTGGGGTTGCCCAGGATTACCAGATTAATCCTTTTAACAAAAATAAAACATGAAAATTTTATATGAATTTTTGAAATTATCAAATGTCAATTAAATTTACTTACTTGAATCCTAATTTCAATTAAAATTAGCTACATAGGTAGGTTGACTTATTTTTTTCTCCAAACTTTATAATGAATTAGACAGTGTTCACTTACCCTACATGGTTGTTCTCCCTTATCCATTCCAAGTTTTCTAGTGGATACCTGAATCACAGATAATACCAAACCCTGTTTATTACTGTGTTTATTTCTATACATACTCATACATGCCTAAGATAAAGTTTAATTTATAAATTAGGCACAAGAAGAGATGAACAATAATAATCAATAATAGAGTAGAACAGTTAGAGAAATCAATTGTAGTATGCTAGTATAACTATTCTTGTACTTTGGGACAATTATTAAATAAAATAAGGGTTACTTGAACATAAGCACTGGGATACCATGACAGTTGATTTGATAACCGAGAGGGCTATGAAGAGAACAATGGGCTCGGTGAATAGAACCTAAATATACTAGACAAGCATGAGTCATGATCTTGGTGGGGAAAGGAATGTGACATGTTGGGATTCCATCACATTACTCAAAACGGTGTAAAATTTAAAATGTATGTAACAGCTGGTTTCTTGAATTTTCTATTTAATATTTCCAGACTGTGATTCACCTTACATAGCTGCAGACAAGAGGAGACTACTAAGTCTTCTGCATGGTTGGATTCTGTGTAAATTTAATAAATTTTAATTCCATTTACTAATATCCTTTCTTTTTTAACTTCTTGAGTATTCATATACTAATGTCCTATTCCCACTCTTCAAAGAGAAATATTATATTATATTATATTATAATGTTATGTTATATGTTGGTTTTGTGGATGTAATTCAGTCTATAATGAGTTTTAATTTACTAAATGAGTTTATCTTTAATATGCTAGATACAAAATATATAATTGAGCCCTTTTTTGTACATTGTGAAGGTTTTTCATTATTTATCTCTACCTAACATAGCCTTCATGGATCCATCCAAAAAGAAAAAAAAAAACACACACACACACATTCAATCACTTCCAAGTGTAATACTTTTTGTAGATTATTTTTAAAAAGTTAAACTCTAGACAGTAATCTAAATTTGTGTTCCAGAACAGATACAAAATTATAACTTTTTTTAATTGGGTTAATAGAATTTGCTTTGCCTTCTCCCTGCATAAAACAGTAACAACCAGGGGCTGGCACAGTGGCACAGTAGGTTAATCTTCTGCCTGCGGCACGGGCATCCCATATGGGCGCTGGTTCTAGTCCTGGCTGCTCCTCTTTCAATCCAGCTCTCTGCTGTGGCCTGGGAAAGCGGTAGAAGATGGCCCAAGTGCTTGGGCCCCTGCACCCACATGGGAGACTGGGAAGAAGCTCCTGGCTCCTGGCTTTGGATAGGCTCAACTCCAGCCGTTGCAGCCATTTGGGAAGTAGAACAACAGAAGGAAGACCTTTCTCTCTGTCTCTCCCTCTCACTGTCTGTAACTCTAGCTCTCAAATAAATAATTAAAAAACAATAACAACAAGGAAATGTAAACACATTCATACACAAGCTCATAGAAGGGAGAAGGAGAAAGAAAATCAGTGGTTGTTGAACATGTTATGAGAAGACGTTGTGCTGGAGTTTTTCCTGTACATTTGTTGTGTGACTGCTGCCCATGCCTTGTCCTGTTTTGTGCAAAGAATTACACAACAGCCTGAGCATGTCCCAAATTATACATCTCTTCCCTCTCCCATTCCCACCACCATGTTCAACAGGGATCACATTTCAGTTAATTTTCAACACTTATAATAACTGTGTATCAATTACAGATCTAAACCAGTCATATTAAGTAGAACAGATAAAAAAACTACTAAGAGGGATAATGTATTAAGTTGTTGACTTGCCCCAAGTGGTGGAGTTGGAAGCATACCAGGGGATTCCAATTCAATCCCATCGAGGTGGCATGTACCAATGCCATCTCACTGTTCCAGGTGATCAGTTTCAGTTCACAGTTGGTCATGGTGAAGGGGCTGGGAGTCAAAGGGAGCACATAGACAAGTCTAGTACCGGCTAACGCTAACTGATGGAGTAAATAAAGGGGAGAGTGATCCAACATGAGAAGTGAGATACTCAGCAGACTCATAGAATGGCAGATGTCCTAAATAGCACTCTGGCCTCAGAATCAGCCCTAAAGGCATTCGGAGCTGGCTGAAAAGCTCATGAGAGTATTTCAGGCATGGAAAGCCAAGACACTCTGGCAAAAGATCTCTGCAAGTGAGATCCCAGTGGAAAGAACAGGTCATCAAAGAAGGAGGTACCTTTCTCTGAAGGGAGGAGAGAACCTCCACTTTGACTATGACCTTGTCTAAACAAGATAAGAGTCGGAGAACTCAGAGGGCTTCCATAGCCTTGGAAACTCATGACTGGAGCATAGGGAGATTACTGATGCCATAGACAGGAGTGTCAATTGGTAAAGTCAACAACAGGAGTCACTGTGCACTTACTCCTCATGTAGGATCTCTATCCTTAATGTGCTGTACATTGAGATTTAATGCTATAACGAGTACTCAAACAATATATTTCACTTTGTGTTTCTATGGGGGTGCAAACTGTTGAAATCTTTACTTAATGCATACTAAACTGATCTTCTGTAAAAAAAAAAAAAAAGAAGAAGAAGAAAAAGAAATTATCAATTCCCAACTTGACTCTCACTGGGATTAAACATGACAATAGGTCTGCTCTGATTTCATCATCATTTAAAAAAAATCATCTATTATTTTTCACTTTATGTTTCTGTGTGGGAGCAAACTGTTGAAATCCATACTTAATGTATACTAAGCTGATCTTCTGTATATTAAGATAATCGAAAATGAATCTTGATGTGAATGGAAGGGGAGAGGGAGTGGGAAAGGGGAGGGTTGTGGGTGGGAGGGACGGTATGGGGGGGAAGCCATTGTAATCCATAAGTCGTACTTTGGAAAATTATATGCATTAAATAAAAGTTTAAAAAAAAAGAATTACACAACACAATTTTATTTTTTTTGAAAGGTGGATATTTCTTCTTACCTTTGATGAATAGATTCTATTCCATTGCTACTGGAATTCTACTGTAGGAAGAAATATATTTAAATGGCTTTACCACTAGAGTGAGAATGACAGTGAAAATCCTTCTATTTTCACTAAAACAAAGCGCCATCCTTGTGAGCAGCTTTCTCTTGTTACAGCAATTCCTTTTTCTTAATATATTTGCAGGCATACTTACAATTTTTAATGTTTATTATGCACCAGAGACATTAATGAAACATGTCTAAGCCCTAATCTCAAGGAGCTGATACTTGGCTAGTGTCTTTTCACATCATGCCCTGGTTTTTACATTCATTAATATCTGCACTGAGGCATTGTTTTTGGTCTAAGACACTTCTCAGATATGTGCTCCCTCAGCTGGATGCCTGGTCTTTTAAACTTCAGACTAGCTGTCTCCTCTGATCACCTGGCATTAACACCTTCATTACTGGCCAAGACTGAGGTCTGAGTGCAATACAGACAAGGAGTTCTAGTCACCTCCTTGCTGCATCAAGCAATGATAGGTTTATTTTTAATTAGATTTGGATTGCCATATCTGCCAATAGAATAGGAGAAGATCCTCATGGTCACTGGGTACTTCAAGAATAAATAAAACATTATTGGCTCAGGCTATAAATTAATCCTTGTCTTTTTTTAATATAAAGGACAGTTTTTTCCCATTTTTTTAAAATTTTCCAGATACAGAGCTCTATCAGCTTCCATGGTACTTTCCAGAGGGTTTCAGAGACGTTAGAGGAAGTATACTTGGAATGATGTTCATCAGCTCTTGGCTGACAAGGTGAGAATTGGATGTTAGGTGTGTGCTGATGCCATGATTTCACATGGCCCATGAGACCATCTTCCTCCTAATACTTGCTGGATTTAGTGACCACATAAACAACATAGCTACAGACTTCAAAATATGCTCACTACATTTCCAAACATTTCTTAAACTTAAAACTGCAGACAACTTTTATTCCACTTCGCAAGCCTTATTGTCATGGATGTGGTTCATGATATAAAATACTGTGAAGGTGGTTTTCAGTTGTAGACTTCTGCTTTGAATGGAGAATTATAACATGGAAAAAAAAAAGTGTATGGTTCAGACTAATTGACTCAGGAATTTCTGTTGCCTTTAAAATTGTATTTTCACTCCAAGAAAACCCGTTGTTCTGGGCAAATTTCTTTATAAGGTAAAAGAATGTATGCTGTTAATTGCAAGTCACATGGAGTAAACTCTTATTTCACTCCTATAAAAATCTAATGGAGTAGCCTAAGACCTGTAGACATCTTTAAGATAGAGGACAGAATATTTTCAAAAATTATTTAAAATATCAACCGGTATATAGGTTTGGAAAATATAGGATAGCTCCTTGAAAATAAACATGAATTACAGTTTGAGTTTTCCCGTAAGAATCAGATAACATAAATGTATTAATTAATGACTTTAACACAGAGGAATTTGTCTTGTGTGTGATGGCACTAAACAGAATAAGGGTTGATATAGCAGATATATCCTTGGAGAATTGAACTTCATTTTTAATCTTATCAGTGAAGGTCAAATTTTATCACTAGGATTTTGGTTTTGTTTCTAGTGGAATAAGAATTTTGCTAAAGATTTCAATTAAATAATTCCATGGCACTTTATCTTGGTATTGGTTGACTTGCTACTATATTGATCTTGAACTATATTTTCTCCAGCCATTATCACATCCAAAGCTTAAAAGCTAATTAGCTTTGCCCAAATAGTGGATAGGTAGTACTGATTTTCTAAAATCTGCGAAAATGAGCCATAAATGTGCTCAGAGATCAGATCTTAGCCTTCAGATGCCTCTGAGCTCACCTTTCAAGCAAGCATCACGGGGCACAGAATAAGTTACCACCCTTTCAGGTCATGTCTTAGTCTGCATGTTTAAGAAGACAGTTTAATAAGTCCTCAGGGCAAGAGCTAATTCTCTATACTGCCTTAGGTAACTATTGTGGATTATTGAAAATATAACACAAGGGATACAGAGCAATAACAAATAATAATACCATTCAATTAGCAGAGAAAAATAATCGCTAAAACAAATAAATACAGCATTTTAATGATAGTTGTAATGCAGTTTTCTTTATCATTCCATAGCAGTCCAGGAAAATCTTCTGAACAGGTGGAGATTTTCTCTCCCCTAGTTTGTATCTGTCAAGCAGTATCTGAGCTCCCTTCTACTTTGTTCCTTCACAGGGCCATGAAACCTCTTCTTCCAGCCCCTGACAAGAAATAGGGAATGGAAAAAGATTCCCTGTTTTGGTTTTCATGTCTTTTCTTGGGTCAAGTCTAGAATGGTGTATGCTCTTCTACCTTTTTCCCATTGGTTGGAACTCACTCATTTCTTTGGCTCCAGCTGACATAGAAGGCACTTCAAGAAATTCATGGAAAATTTGTATAATGAGAAAGCTGTGCAAAGTTTTTAAACAAAATAAATTTGTCTCTTAATTCTATTTTCCACAAACTTTTGATATGCCTATATAGAAACAAAACTGAGGGATACAAACTCTCTGGGTGCCAAAAGAAAACAAGTAAAGGACTTAAAATGTAGAAAGCATCTTCCACAATTATCCAATCTGTTCACCATTCTCCATTTCATTGTTCCTCCGTACATGGGTCTCATTCATTTCCTAACTGAGGTAACTCAGAATGCCATCTAGTAACCCTATTCAACCACTAGTCCATGTGGTGCAGGTGTTGAGCAGTTCTTTCTATCTGATCTAGATGTGTTCTGTTGGGTGAACTGAAAAACCACTTTCTTCAGAATTATAGTCACCTCCTTCACACAATATATAATAATTATGTGATGGCATGATAATTGCAACAAAGCTTACATTGAAGGAGTGGAAGACAAAAACGGCCCTCCCCCTGGCAGGTATTGGGTATGCATAATAAAAGCCTGAGGCTTAGGTCCTCTGGATTCTAGTTTTGTTTGTTTGACCTCCCTTAAACAATATTTTTATGTTTCCTCCCTCTGCCCTTAGAAAGTACTTTCTTGTCTATTTTCCTCCATGGCCATGTCCTAAAGTGAAGAATGAGGAGTGTGTCTTTGTAGGGAAATCATACCTATGGCAACTGCTTCTGTCGGAGGCTCATCAAATACCCTTGGGTTATTTCAGTAGAGGATTTGAAGACTCAGCAAACAGTTGTAGACTATTTTTAGATCAGACTTGCAGTTTCTGTGGCAACACAATTTCCTCAAAAACTTAGGAAGCTTTTTATCTATTTGCTTCCAGACAATTCCATGTGCCAGCAAACACAAGTTTGTATCCAAAATTATTTCCCAAGCTTCAATTTTTCCTTTGTTATCTCTGCACAGCTCCTTTCTGATGAAAGCCACCTTGAGGCTACATAGGACAAGGGTCTTTGGTAATGTTCTTAATTAGATTTTCCTTGCTAAGCTCAGTTTAATTTAAGAGCGTTCTAGGACTCTTGTACAAGTCTTTTTTTATTCTTTTCCTCTTCTTTTGTTCTTTTTCTCACTCACTCACTTTCATCTCTTATTACTTATGTCTCAGAGAAGCTAGCCTTTCCAGTCATTCTATAATGCCATTGACTGGTGGGTTTTCTCTTTCCTCTTCTGTATCTTTCTAAAAATCAGCAACTTCTTGATAGGCAGCTCCCTTTCTGTAAAGACTTCTGAAAACAGACTCTTAATAGCTGATGGATACTAGCACTGCTTAAAGATACAGGTATAGTAATGATCATTGTTTCAAGTTATTGCAATTGATCTTTATTTCATGTTATAACATGTCAAATTGTACCATATGTTCTACCATAGGGCACTGATGGTTCAGTTGTAGAAGTCTCTCCTCACAAATGTTTTACCACATGAATGTATTGTTCACCAGCCTTTGGGTTTATTTGTTGTTGTTGTGTCTTTGCCTCTTACTGCCCAACCACTAGACTGATAGCTTATATAGTCAACTGTTTTTTTCTCTTGACAAGTAACACCACCATTCTAAGGTATCTTCTGCATTCATAAGGACAAGCCTCTGTTGTAACAACTTCAACATTTCACTCATTGAACCAACAAAATCTCATTTCTCATTCACAGGAGAGCCTAATCTGTTTTTATTAATTGGGTGATCCTCATGAAAAATATTCCTCCGTGTTAGTAATCAGGGCCCTAGGTACGTTGAACTCTTGTCTCTGTCATATTCTAAGGCCCTGGTATCTATGGCCTTTGGCTTAGCAGATAGAGAAGGAGAGAAAGAGATGAAAATCTTGGTATGGGTGCCCTACCTACATTTCCCTGGGCTGTAGGAGAAAGAGACCTGTCAAATGTAGCTGCAGAGCTCTTTGCTTGAACAATTGGGAGTACTGTAGTACCATTTACTGAAATGAGAAACACTAGCTTGAATCCATTGAATATGGAGGGTGAATATTTCAGGATTCAAATGCATGTGTTACAGTGCAAAAACTTTTAAAGACAATCATGTAGAGATTTTAATTAGATAGTTGTATGTCCAAGCCAAGATTTGAGTGGCAGTTTTCAGTGTTGCTGATGCAAATTCCTGAGCCATCCGGAAGTAGAAGACATAAAAAGCTACAGAACCAGAAGAGTTGACTCAGACTTTGTTTGCAGTTAGGGAGGAGTTAAGAACTAGAGAACTCTGGTGCATCCCAATATTTAGAAAGATGTTGGGAGATGTGAGGGAAAGAGGCTAAGAAGCGGTTAATGAGTTAAAAGTAAAACTAGGAGATTGGCAAGTCCTGCATTCCAAGTAAAAAAAAAAATGTTGCAAAAAATCAGTATTCCAGAGATCAGAGAAGAAAAGGGCTAAGAGTAAACCATTGAATGGTTCAGTGAGGTCCATTTGGAACCGTAAGAGCAGCTTTGACTTTGGAACTTTGGAACAATCACCAGGAAAAAAAATTGGATTAATTTGGTTTTAGAGAAAATGGCACACAGAAAAGGGCATTTTCTGGAGGAACACGTGCAGATGAGTTACATGGAATGACACATGACAGCATATTTATGAATGATGTAATAGATAAACTGAGGAGATAAGAAAAAGCAATAATCACAGATTAAAATGTGACAGAGAAGCAGAGAAAACATGGGGCTCTTCACAAGCAAGAAGCGTTCTTAAAAAGGTGCATCCTCTTTTGAAGTGAAAAAATCGTGCATTTGTGGAAGGAATCTCTTCTGATTCTGTCACTTTTTTTTTCTAAGAAAAGGAGAAAAGTAGACTGACCAGTTCAGAGTGAGGAGAGGGCATTTGAGATGAGAGGGCTGTACTGCCCTCAGTAGGGAATCAGGTCTTTATGTGCTTCGGCAGGAGCTCGAAGGTCAACTGGGCATCAGAGGAGTCCTGGGGAGGGGCTCGGTGGTGGGTGAATCTTAGTGGGATGCTCACCAGAAGGGGCAGGTGTCCTCTGCCTGAGATGCTGGCCACGCAGAACTTTAGTATCTTTGTCAGGCTTGGCCAGCTCCAGGCTACAAGCCGCTGCAGCTCAATCTTGAACGTTATAGGCAGTTACAGCAAAGACTGAACAATAGAGAAAGCAGTCTGCTTTAAACCAGTCTTTCAGAAATGAAGCTGCTTTGTAACATCCATGCAGCTGACTCCCACATGCCCTGCAGGGCAGTACTTCTTAAGTCAACTTTGGTGAAAGAGTGGCTTTTCTTTCTTGTTTTCTTCTTTTTCAAAGATTCAAATTCATTTTGGACAGATACTTTCATAAAATAGTGCAAATCATATTTAAAATTCAATAAGTATTCACATCAAATGTAGGTCTTAAATGTTTTTATCATTAGTGTCAATTATGCATACATACAAAGTATCTTTAATAATATACTTTAATAAATCTAATCAAATGGGAAAATATTTTAGACACAATCGATATAGATAATCACACTTAAAGTAATAACTTTGCTATTCTTCAATTTCAAATCAACCACAATTGCATGTGAAACAGTGATTTCTTGCATTATGCACCTGATTGTATTTGCATGTGAGAGGGTGAGAAGTAAACCCAACTAAAAGTCAGGGTCCTCCATTCCTAGAAGGCTAATGGTTTGGGGGCATAATGAGGCATCCCTTCCAAGGTGAAAGTTAAGTTGTTGGATCTGACCCTCCTACAACCAAAAAAAGAGGCTCAATGTCTAGTGAACCAAATTTCTTCAGAGAAAATACACTCCTCGTTTGGGTGTGTTGCTCTGGTCCATGACTGAGTGTTCCTAAATGCTGCTAGTTTTAACTAGTGCCCCATGCAGGAAAAGCCTGTGCAAACTGCTGTACCACCTGGGCCATATGACACAGCACACCTGATAGTGCTAGAGGAGCCAGTGGCAAATAAGGATGCTCTGGGGTCTTCAGCAGATCACATAGGTGAACTGCAGCAGAAACACTCAGTAATCTGGAGTAAGGTCCTGCCATAATCTTCATATCTACCTTCCTTTTGATAGACACTTCTTCACTTGCTACTGGGCCTTGCTAAAAAAGGAATAGTTGACCATGGGCCATCAAGTTACACTGTGAGCTGAGGTGCCAGTCATGGTCTGGTGTTACCTGACTGTCCAGACCATAAAGTTCAGTAAGTACAGCAGCATTCCTTCTTCACACAGAAGTTCTCAAGCCTGGGCAGATCCTAAAGGCAAAAGTAAGCTATATACAGTGGCCCAAATTCCCACGGATCCTGCTCCTGCTGTAGCCCATTCTCTCTCCCAGCTACACTGCTGGCTTCATGATTAGTTAAGAAAGGATTAAGGCTCCATTTACAGATTGTCTTGTACCATATGCAGGTACTTCCCAAAAGTGTAGAGATACAGGACTCTAGTCCTTTCTGGGGCATATCTGAAAGGCAATGTTGAAGAAAAAACTCTTCAGTGTGTAGAACATTGTGCAGTGCACCTTGTCTGTACTTTTCTTAGAACTAAAAATGGTCAAATGCGTGACTATATAGCAATTCATGGGTGTACCCAGTAGTTTGCCTGACAACCAGGTCTTGGAAGAAATATGAGTGGAACTTTGATGACAAAGAGATTTGGAGAAAAGGTATATGGCTAGACTCTCTGAGTGGGAAACATGTAAAGATGCTGTGCCCTCTGGGAATACTCACCGAAGCACAGCCTCAGCAGAGGAGGCCTTTAATGGTCAAGTGGACAGGATGACCAGCATCTCCACCATTGTCCATTATGCTCTTGAGCAAAGTCACTGTAGTTGCAGGGATGGAGGTTTTGCATGGAATCAGAAACTTGAACTTTCTACCCATGAAGGCAGACCTGCCCAAAACCTGCTATGAGCACTCAATCTGCCAGCAGCCAAGATATATAGTACCCTTCCCTGGGGTCACCAGATTGATTACATTGGACCACTTCCATCATGGAGGAGCAGGGCTTTGCCCTTCCTGGGATAGAGAGATACTCTGGATATGGGTTTGCCTTCCCTGAACTCAATCCTTTTGCCAAAACTACCATCTGTGGAATTGCATAGTGTCCTATACACCAACAGGGTGACCCACCTAACATTGCATCTGATAAAGGAACTCACTTTATAGCCAAGGAAATGCATGCAGTAGGCTCATTCTTATGAAATTCACTGAACTTACCATGTTTACCAGTATCTTAAAGCAGCCATCTTGATAGAATGATATAATAGAATTTTTCAAAGTCACAGGAACAGTACCAGCTAAGAGAAAATACTTTGTAGGGCCAGGACAAGGATCTCCAGAAGCTGTACATACTCTGAATCAGCATTCAATACAAGGTGCTGGTTGTCCCCTAGCCAAGATCCTTGGATCCAGGAGTTTAGGGTAGAAATCGGAATGGCATCACTCATCATTATCTCTTGTTATCTGCTAGCAAAAGTATCGCTATTTGCTTCTGAAACTTTGTGGTGTACTGGTGAGAGGTCTTGGTTCTAGGAGGAGTAATACGACCACTTAGAGACATGTGATTTTATTGACCTATAACTTAAGATTGCCACTTTGAGCTCCTCATGCCTCTAAATCAATAGGCTGCAGTGATGGCTGAGTGATTGATTTCCTGGGGGAAATGAATGGCTGCTTCAGAATGGAGGTAAGGAAAAACATGTGTGGAACACAGGAAGCTCCTTAGAGTGTTGCATAGTAGTACTATGCCCTATGATTAGAGTGAGCCACAACAAGCCAGTCCAGGCAGGTCTTTAAATAGCCAGACCTCCTCAGGAATGAAGATCTTGTTTCACTTGCCATATAGAACCACAATCATCGGAGGGGCTTGCTGATGGCCAGGGAAATGCAGAGTGGGTGGTAGAAGGGGGCAGTATAAATGCCAGCTGCAACTAGGTGACCACTTAGAGAAACAAGGAACTGTGGTTTTTATGCATATTTCATTTCAATTTTCTTGAGAATACACCTGCAAGTGTGGGCATTGTGGCACTGTATGTAAAACCATTGCTTGCAGCACCTGGATCCCGGATCGGAGTACCCAGTTCCTACCCCAGCTACTCTGTGCTCTTCACCCACTTTCCTTCTAATGCTTCTGGGAGGCAGCAGATCTTGGCTCTGGCTCCTAGCAGAAGCCCATCCCAGCACCAACTGTTGGAGGCATTTGGGGAGTGAACTAGAGAATGGAAGATCTCTCTCTTTCTCTCTCTCTCTCTCTCCCCCCTCTCATTCAAACACACAGACTTAAGGACACTTCTAAAGGTTTGTGGTAAAAATAGAATTAAAAGAGAAATTTATTTTAGCACACTATGGAAGTCAGTCTGGAGATTCCTCAGACACCTGAATATAAACCTACCCTACAACCCAGCCATCCCACTCCTTGGATTTTACCCAAAGGAAAATAAATTGGCAAACAAAAAAGCTGTCTGCACCTTAATGTTTATTGCAGCTCAATTCACAATAGCTAAGACCTGGAACCAACCTAAATGTCCATCAACAGTAGACTAGATAAAGAAGTTGTGGGACATGTACTCTATAGAATACTATAGAGCAGTCAAAAACAATGAAACCCGGTCATTTGCAACAGAATGGAGGAATCTGGAAAACATGAGTGAAATAAGCCAGTCCCAAAGGGACAAATATCATATGTTCTCCCTGATGGGTGACAACTAACCGAGCACCAAAAAGGAAACCTGTTTAAGTGAAATGGACACTATGAGAAACAGTGACTTGATCAGCCCTTGTCCTGACTGTTGATGTACAATGTAATACTTTATCCCTTTTAGTATTTTTTTGTTCTACTTAATATTATTGGTTGAACTCTGTAATTAACACACAATTATTGTTAGGTGTTTAAATTTAACTAAAAAGTGATCTCTGTTAAATATAAGAGTGGGAATAAGAGAGGGAGAAAATGTACAATTTGAGACAAGCTCAAGCTGACTTGCCCCAAATGGTAGCGTTAGAAACGCGCCTGGGGATTCCAATTCAATCTCTCACAATCTTTTAGAGGTAAACTCATGAGGCTCTATTTTAAGAAATTGATGTATATTAATATTTAAAATTTTATAGTGACAAATAAGTTTGTTTTTCTTACTTGTTAACTTATACAGATTAGGGAGGTGCTTGGATGCTATAGACAGAGGATAATGACGTGAAAATTATTTTATGTTGTTGTTTTTTTTTTTCTCTCTCTTCTTGCTTTCAACACTCATAGTCCAGAAATCAGTCTCACATATGTATGTTAATAGGAATGGCAGAAGAGGTTTTAATGCAATTTCAACAAGTTTGGGATATTCACTTCAGCTTTTACTCAAAAAGAAGCAAGTGATACTACACTTTTAAAATTCATCTCCAATCCTTTACTGGCAACCAGTGCCAGCAATTTATCTTGTATAGTTATAGTTATATTTAAATTATCTTCTGGTGGAAGAAATGGATTCTGAATTCACTAATCTCCTATTCATGTATCTTCATTTCATAGACAATAAAATTCAGTACATGATATCAAATTTTTAGGATGTTCACTGATAGCTTTGAACAGATTTTCAATATCAAAATTATCACCTATTTCAGAGATAATTGTTGTTTATGGAACAGGGCGTTAATAATCAGTAGAAACTCTGTTCTCTCATGCTTCTAACTCACAGTTATCCTCGGTGATGGAGGTTTCTGGACTCCATCTAACTCTTGCTTATCAAATTCCCTTGATGCTGAGAGGGTCTGCTGCTGCAGTACCCAGCACCTCATTGGATTAAGTCAAATCTCTGATCTAGACAAACACACAACTCTGCCTGAAGCATTCGTCCCTCAGGCTTTCTGCTTTTCTGTCCGTTCACTTCTTACGACAGAAAGCATACCCTCAGTAAGTTACTGGAGAGTTCTGTGTCCCAGCCTCTGCTTGGAGGGAACTTAACCTAACAACTGACAATAAAGGCTGCTGCTACTTTATATTTTTAAACTTTGCAAGAAGTAAACCATATTCAGTGATACATTAGCAGTGTCCAGGGTCCCTTTTTCTCCACGTCTTCAGTAGCGCTTGTTAGCTTTTGTGTATTTCACAATAGCCATTCCAACAGGTGTAAGATGATATCTCATCATGGTTTTAATTTTAATTCCCCGGGTATTAGTGACGTTGACCATTTTTCACATATCTTATGGCCTTGTTTTGTATTCTACTATAGTTTGAATATGATTTGGTCTGTGTCAAGCAGGGCTTTTAATCCCGAGGTGATATATTAATGGTAATAAGAGGTAGAAACTTAATCCAATTATCGCATTTACACATGGGGCCTGGTGGAAGGTTGCTGGCTTGGGGAGATATAATGGCATCATAAGGTGGTTCTTATGAGAGGGTTGTTATAGAAGCCTGAGTAGGAGCCCAATGGTTTTCCCTGCTCAGTGCATGATTCTTCGTCTGCACGGGCTCCGCCATTGCCTCCTACTGCTCTCATCACAGGCAAAACCTAAAGGACTGCCAGATGCGGGACTTATACCTCCACAACTGTAAGGTAAATAAACATTTTCTTTTCATAAAGTCAGAAACCTCAAGTACTTTTTTGTAGTGTAATAAAAACTGACCAATACATACTCATCTGAGAAACATCTATTCAAGTTTTTTGTCCATTTTTAACTGTCATTTATTTTATTGTTTTAAGTAGTTTGAATCCCTTATATATTTTAGATATGTGTCTGTTATCAGTGAATATATAATAAACTTGACAGAAAATTAATTCAATTTGTAAGGTCATATCAGTGTGAAACAGCCTAACCACTGCCCACAAGTGTTGAAAAGCTCATGCTGAGACTTTAAAAAGTGTGGAATTAAGATTTATTTATTTATTTAACTGAAAGAGTTACAGAGAGAGAGAGAGGAGATTTTTTAATCTGCTTGTTCACTCCTCAAATATCCACAATTGCTAGGGCTGCACTAGGCCTGGGTCAGGCTGAAGCCAAGAGCCAGGAGCTTCTTCTGGGTCTCCCATGGGGGTTCAGGGGCCCAAGCACTCGGGTCATCTTCCACTACTTTCCCAGGTACATTAGTAGGAAGCTGGATCAGAAGTGGAGCAGCTGGATCTTGAACCAGCTCCCATATGGGATGCCGGCATTTCAGGCAGCAACTTAACCCACTATGACAGACACTGGCCTTCAAAGTATGAATTTAGGTGCATACTTTTTATCTTAATTTTTGGGCACTTATTCATGGGAGAAAGAGATCTTATTTTGATAATTATTTTAGATAAAATCTTATAAAGGGGACTGATTTGTAGATTCATGTTTCTCTGCCTCCTGGACAAATGAAGGGCTATATTGAGACCCAAAGTATTAATTGATGATGAGAATAGACTTATGTGTGTATATATATATATATATATATATATTGTCCATCAAGGTTTTGTTTTTCTTTTGGAGTATTTTAATATTGCCATGTACATCATTAAAGAATTCTGCTATACTCTATTAGGCTACATGGAATATCAAAATGTAGAGTAAATAATAGAATAGAAGGACTTGGGTTTTGTCCTTGTTTTCCTTTTTTAAATTAATTGGGTTTTATTCTGACCTACGTGAGAGACTTCTGGTACTAAGTCTTATATGTCCATCAGTAGTATCAGGAAAATCGCCAAAGAAGTGATCGGTGCTGGAGGAGCCAATCATAACATGGGTGTGGAAATTTCCAGTGAGGTGGTCCATCTCGTGTAGGCCAGAGCTCCAGATTGATAGACTGACTAGATTAAGAGAACAAAGCCGTGTCCCTAGAATCTGTGGCCATACTAATTTATTGTTCTAACTCACAAATTTTTAGCATAATATTCTTCCATGGCTTCAGATAAGTGTAACTCCCCCATGTTAGGGGCTTACCTGGCGATTTGTCAGCTACTCTGCACAGATCTGCAATTCCAGATCCAGTACCACTTCCGTGGAATTCTAACTCGAGTGCTCTGGACTAGCTTTTATCATCGTAAGAGATTATTTGGGGTAAGGCATGGAAAAAATGCTATTTGCTGAGACACTTTAAAGATTTCAGAAATGCAGCATAATTAAAGATAAAACTATAAATTTGGTCAAATAGAGCATTCAGATAAAACCCTGTTTTTATTTTTATACCTCAAAATTACATAGTTGATCCTAAAGCATAAAAACTATTCAAAAACATTGTGCATGCACTCTATGAAGAGGTGTTTGTCAAAACTGTGCAATGCAAAACCACTGAGGCCAATAATGATTTTGCTGAAATGCTTAGGTCCTAAAATATTAAAATGTCTTAGGTTTAACCTCCCATTGTAATGGTAAAGGGAAAGAAAGTGGCACTTAATCAAATGCTAAAGTGGTATGCATTGTTGACTACTGAAGATATAATCCAAACATCTTTCCTAAAAGCTGTTGTTATTAAATCCATGGTAGAGTAATTGAGAGTCATGTTCCACAGAATATGCAGGGCTCTGGGATAAGTGACTGTTTGCATTTTGATGCTTCACTTTATTTAGATCCATAAGCATGGAGCAAGACTTATGTAATAGCTGCAGAGTTGGACAGGCCTTGTTCACTTTATGCAGCACACAGCAAAGCTGGTGTAATTATGATCCTGAAATCATATGATCCAGGCAGGGAGCCTCCTGATGTACTCATGTAATTACCTGAAAAAGGGAAAAAATAATGAAAATTCATGAGGCTAACAATATTGGAAACTATATCGGGCTAAAAAAAAACCCTATACTGGACCTAACACAAAAGCATGTAGGGAGTTAGTAAATACCAGAAATTAACGTAAAGAAATGGAAAACTGATGAGATGATTGGAAAAAAAAGTGCTTGGGAAATTGATGTCCCATAGTAGGATAGATTCCTCAGAAGAAGCATGTGAGGTGAGGGCCTCTTCATAGATATGCAACCCATACAGTTGAACAGGGCCCCCTCCTTAATACTTTGTTGTTACTTTCTTGAAATTCTTAGTTTTTGAACAATGGACTCATCATGTTATTTAGTACTGAACCTGGAAACTTATGTACCATGTTCTGGAAAGATTCTGTTTGGTGATGGTGATGGAGGGGTCGTTCTCTGCTCTGCCACCTCTCCCCGTCTCCTGCACACTCGTTTCCCTGGGCACAGCATGACTGCACCTCATGTTTAAGGTGGGATAAGGAAGCAGCCATGTTAACTGGAAGTGCTGCTGCAACACTAGGGTGCTGGTGTTGAAGAATGGAGCTGGTAGCAGTGGGAGCAGGTGAACTGGGGGTCTTTGGCCACCCCACTGTCTAGGTACTCGGGGACTTGTGAGGCACCCCAGAGTCTCTCCACTCTGTTATTTACTCTTTGTCTCCTGCCTAACTTTCTAAGCTTACCAGGAGACCAGAGGTCAGGGTCTTCCATTTTCTGTTCCTCAAACTACCTTCCTCTGATCCTCTGTACTACTTTCCAACAAGTATAAGCCTCCGTCCCCTGGTTCTCATTTCCAACCAATGTCACTTTGACTTCTGGAGAACTAAGACCTTCCAGGGGAAACAACAGACAAAAGGACAACAGGCAAACAAACAAAAATCAAAAAACAGACCTGAATGAGGGAAAAGGAGAAGCAGAGATAGATTAAAGGGATTATGGAGTATGGCTTTACATATAGATTAATATGTTTAGAATTGAGGATATAAGAAAAATTTGAAAAAAGACAAAGGAATAATAGATTAGTTAATAGATTAACTAAAAAGTAGATACACATAGCTGAAGGAGTGACTCATGAACATGGAGATGGCAAATGAGTATATTCCCCCAGAAGGCATAAAAACATAAACAGGGGTTGAGATATTACAGATATGTAATGGATATGGAAAGTAGAAATTAAAGAGTTAGTATTAATGAATTCCTGAAGGGAGTAGAACCATAAAAAATTTGAAAAAATAATAGTAAATATTTTTCAGAAATAAAGATGTAACATCTAATTTCAGGGATATGTAGATGCGACTTAATTTATTTTAAGGGGAAAATTTACATGATTGTGAAATTTAAGACAACGGCCACAAACAGAATGTTTTTTTGAAAATTCTAGATATTCAAGGAAATCTTCAGGACAACAATAATCAGAATGACATAATTTAAATGAAAATGAGAAATAAATTTGTTTTCTTTTTAAAATATTATTTATTTATTTATTTATTTATTTATTTATTTATATAGAGCTACAGACAGAGGGAGAGACAGAGAGAAAGATCTTCCATCCGCTGGTTCACTCCTCAAGTGGCCACAATGGCTGAGCTGAGCAGATCTGAAGCCAGGAGCCAGGAGCTTTTTCTGGGTCTCCCATGTGTGTCCAGGACCCAAGCACTTGGACCATCTTAAACTGCTTTTCCAGGCATGTTAGCAGAGAACTGAATCAGAGAGGAGGTGCTGAAACTCAAACCAGTGCCCATGTGGGATGCTGGCATTGCAGGCAGAGTCTTAGCCCACTATGGCACAGTCCTGGCCCCAAATTATTTTCATTCATGCATAGATTTAGAAGGAATTTCATTCAAGGACTGTCTTGAAAATTTATTGTTGCAGCATAACTAATTCTGTTGATAAAATAAATAATTTCTGGATGAAACTGTAAGATGCAGAAACCAGGCAGACTATATACTGAAACATACTGCTTACTAAATAACCAAAAATACTGATGAGCTAATATTGAATTTATTTTATAAAACATGAATCTAAGACTCTAGGTGAGAACAAACCTGCTGGCAGTTTATTGAAGAGAGAAATTAAAGGGAATAAGAATGTGGTAAATGAAACTGTGCAAGATAGAGATACTGATTGAGAAGAAATTAATGTAATCTGGATAATTATCTTTTTTAATGATTTATTTATTTATTTGACAGTCAGAGTTACACACAGAAAGAAGGAGAGAGAGAGAGAGAGAGAGAAAGTCTTCCATCCACTGGTCCACTCCCCAATTGGCCACAATGGCTGGAGCTGCGCCAATCTGAAACCAGGAGCCAGGAGCTTCCTCTGGGTCTCCCACGTGGGTGCAGGGGCCTAAGGAGTTGGGCCATCTTCCATTGCTTTTCCAGGCCAGAGCAGATAGCTGGATGGGAAGTGGAGCAGCCAGGATTGGAGCTGGCGCCCTTATGGGATGCTGGCACTGCAGGTGGCGGCTTTACCCCCTATGCCATAGCACTGGCCCCTATCATATATTTTTTAAAATGTTTATTTTCATGTTCTTGAAAGGCAGAGCTACACACACACACAGACACACGCACACACACACACACAGAGAGAGAGAGAGAGAGAGAGAGAGAGAGAAAGAGAGAGATATCCAGGGAGATCTTCCATCTGCTGGTTTGCTCCCCAAATGTTCACGACAGCCAGGACTGGGCCATGCTGATCCAGGAGCCAGGAACACTGCCTGGGTCTCCCCCTTGGGTGGCAGGAAGCTGAGTGCTTGGGTTGTTCTCCTCTGCCTTCCCAGGCACATTAGCAGGGAACAGGATAGGAAAGAGACACTGGAGCTCTGATGTGGGATGCTGGTGTCTGAAGCTGCAGCTTAGCTTTCTACACCACAATGCAGTACCCCTAGAAAGCAAATGAAAACCACAATGAAATATTATTTTCGTGGATTAGAAAGGCTAAACTTATCAAAAATACAGCAGCAAATACTGGTGATGGTGGGAAGCGGCTGGGATGCTTCTCTACCATTCTTGGGAGTGTAAAATGGTAAACTGCCTTGGAAAGCCAGTTGGCAGTTTGAACATAGTTGAAACATATACTTCTGAATAACCATTCCCCTAGAAGTCTGCTATCCTTGGTAATTTCATTTTACTCAAAGAGAAATTTAAACATATGTCCCCAAAATGATGAGTTGTAAAATAATTATACCAGCTTTATTCATGATAGCCGAAAATGCAATCTGTTCAAAAGTTCCATCAACAAGAGAATAGGTAAATGAATCCAGGTAGAGTCATGCGGTTGAACACACCTTAGTCATAGAGAATGGGCTGATGCACTCATTGACAAGGGCGATAGAAGAACATCACAGTGAGTGTACACAACATGCTCCTGACTGACCCATGGGCCACTGAAGAAATTAAAAGGAAAACAAAAAACGTTCTTGAAACAGATGACAATGGCAACACAACATATAAAAACCTGTGGGATGTAGGCAAAGAAAAGAGGGAAGTTTATAGCAATAAGTACTTACATTTAAAAAAAGATCGCAAATAAACAATCTAATTTTGGAACTCAAGGACTTAGTAAAACTAAGAATAGATCAAGCCTAAATTTAGCAGGAGGTCAGAAATAATAAGAATGGGAGCAGAAATAAATTGAAACTAAAAATATACAGAAGATCAGCAAAATCAAAAGCTGGTGTTTTGAGAAGATAAACAAAATAGGTAAGCCTTTAGCCAGACTAACAAAGAGAAAAAACGATTAAAAGTAAATAAATAAATAAAATTAGAGGTGAAAAGGATCGCTTCTTGGCCTTTTGGCTAAGATCAAGTGTAGAGATGAAAAGGGGACATTAAGACTGATACCATGGAGATACAAAGGATCATAACAAACTATTATGAAGAAATACATCCTAAGAAATTGGAAAAACTTGAAAAAAATGGGTAAATTCCTGGATGCATATAAGTTAACAAGATGAAGTCAAGAAGATATGGATTTTCAAAACAGACTCTGAAGAAGCAATGAAGCTGAAGCAGTAACCAAGTTTCACATCACAGAGGAATCCAGGACCTGGCTTTCCTATGGAATTCTACAAAGCTTTGAAAGAGGATTCATTCCAATACTTTTCAGACTATTCCAAAATATTGAAAAGAATGGAACTCTGCCAATCTCTTTTTATGGGACAGCATCACTCTCATACCAAAAACAAACAAACATACAACACAAAATGAAAACTACAGATCAATATCCTGGATGAACAAAGAGGCAAACGTTCTCAGGAAAACAGGCTGTCAGGCTCTGAATCCTCACAATGGGAAGTCTAGCTTCCTCACCTCCATCTCCAGTCCCTCACAGGGACCATGCTGGTCCTCTGGCCAGTCCAGCTTGAGGGACCTGCCTGAATCGATGAAAATGAATGGGGTTGGGTGTCCATCTCCCCATTCCTGGAGCAAGAGTGTATCGACTGTGTCATCTTCACCTTTCTCCCAGTGTATTTTTCTTAACAAACCTGACAGCTAATGTTAAAAACCGACAAGAAAGATTCTGTTTCCATGAAAAGTGCTTTCAGCATTTTTCATTATACACTGTGATGATGTTTCTAGCTTAAAAACTGATCTTTCAAACCATCAAGGGAGGAAGGAAGGACTGTTGGAAACCCAAAAAGATAAAAATAGGAAGGACGTTGAAACTGAAACTGGTCCCATTCTGATGCTTTCCACATTCTCTGAACTCTTTCCTAATTTTGAGAGCTCAGTTTTTAAAGAGTTCTTGGGAAGGGGAGTAGACAGAGGATGCTGAACAAAGCCTACCATATAGAATAAATGAGTAAAGAGGATGATATTGAACAAGCAAATAAAAATAGGCCAAATGAGCGAGCTGGTTTTAAGCACTATTTCCTTTCCTATACCTTGAAAAATAATTTTAAAAATCAAATAAAAATTAATTGTACTACTGCATGTTTAGGTCTTGTCGATGGCTATTTAGTGATTGCTCCAGCTAAATTGTGTTGACACCTGTAGTTTTAGTTACAGGGAGATGACACTAGATTTTAGGGTAAAATAAGTATAGAGTAACTTTTAGGAATGTACCACTTGTGATCGGATAGGACACAATCAAATAAGCTGTCTACTCTCTATCAGCCTCAGGTAAGTTACATAACTTCCCAAATCCAGGATTTAGTTTCTCTATTTACACACTGATGTTATTCATTTTATGCGGTCATGCTGTTATTAGGTATGATAATGTATGCAGTTCTGGAAGAAAGGCCTGCCAACTAGTTTGCTCTAAAATCATTAGGATTACCTATCACACAACTGACTTTTTCCTAATGATTTTATTTCATGAACTATCATATAGAAACATGAAGTTTTGTGTCATAAACCTGGTAGGGGCATTCAAAAGAAAATAAGAGAACAGGTAGAAGGAGAAAGATGTGCTCATCCACTCATTTATTCAGCAAATTTACTCAGAACCATCTGGGTAGGATGGTTCTATCTGTCCTGTGGGAGACTGAAGCGATGTGGGCAAGCAGGTGCTGTCCTCAAAGACTGCACAATCCATTGAGAGAGACACCTGCTGTGCAAGCCACTCTTTTACAGGATGCTGAATGCAATGGTGCAAACACTCCTGAAAAAAAAGGTGTAGTCAGCGTATAGATCTCGGTCCCTATTGCACGTCCCTACCCCCACAGAGATAAGAATGCAAAGCAGTGGCCTAAATACAAGTGAGAACATGATTTAATTAAAAGAGCAGAGAGGGGACCAGCACTGTGGTTTAGTGGGTAAAGTTGTTGCCTGAAATGCCGGCATCCCATAAGGGCGCCAGTTCTAGTCCTGGCTGCTCCACCTCTGATCCAGCTCTCTGCTATGGACAGATAGCTTTCAGGAATGGGCTGGAGAGTTGCAGGGGAGGAGGCCAGAGAAGGATTCATAAGCATGGTACAGAAACCAAGAGCAAAAAAAAAAAAAAAAAAAAAAAAAAAGGCCACTCCCACATGATCAGCCTCTTTTATGTGGTATGGGGTGATGCCCTAACTGTTATAAACCAGAAGTACAGAAGGCTTGCTGGGAGGTCAAAGGCCTCCATGTGGAGCTTAACTTGCACAGGGTCATCACAGCTCCCATTCCTTCCTGGATCCCAAAGAGACACAGTTGCATCATGAGAAAGTGGGAGTATTTGTTTGACAAGTAAGGAAGTAGTAAGTAATGCAGAGCTGCGCACAAAGTATGATTCCAGCTCACGTTATCCTGTCTAATTTTCCTGCCTACTTCCTCCATATCAAGGGCACTCATCAAAGCTAGGGATGAACAGAGAAGGAGGCATACTTGAGTATGAATAAATATCTTTGTTCGGTCTTGAAAAATGTATAAGGATTACTCAGAAGAAGAAAGGATATTCAAAGGTTGATTTTCACAACGCAGCTGCAGCTTGGGATTTTATTGCAACATCTTGCATATATCTACAGGAGCTACAAATGATTCACCCTGCAAGGCTGAACACAGGAACATCAGCACCTCAGTCTGCACAGGGAGCAGCAACCAGGGAGAGCTCTTCCCTTCCAGGGTGACACCTTTAAATTTGATCACGAAGGCAGTAAAGGACAAGGGAGGACCTTAATGAAGGGGGAGAACTCAGACTTCCCTTGTTAAGAGATGAGTCTGGAAGCATGCACAGGCTGGGTTGGGGGAAAGGGGCAGATGGGCTGGGGGATCACTTCCTCCACATGGATCCGAGTGAGGTTCTGATTAAGAAAACAGAAATGGGCTTCAAGGTGGGGCGGAGGGAAAGGAATCAAGAAGGAGCTGGCCAGGAGAATCAGCAGGACTGGAGTGCGAGGGCTGACGGAGGGGATTAGCAATGCTCACTCCAAGGTACCTGAAGGACACAGAAGTATGTCCTTCTGTGTATGAACATTTCTGAAGGACACAGAAATATGTCAGGAGTATGGGGACTGGAACAGGGGAAGGGCACCAAGGTTCTGGAGGCACCAGGCAACTGGCAGCATTAATGAGAGAACCAGTAGTGAATCTCTCTATAACCATTAGCAAAGTGCTACTGCAGCATCTCCTCGCCTGCAGGCTTTTATTGTTTCTGAAAATCCAAAACTACCACATTCTTTTAAACCAATTCTTAGCCAAGATGTTATGTATATTTGATCAATCTTTTGCATTTCTAAAGGGATTTTCAGGTAAAAATCGGTTCCTTTTTCTAGTAAAGAGAAGAAAACTTTACGCCTCGGTGAAACATTGCCTCTAGTGGCCACCAAGGCATATAGCATAAATTCTCACATACACAAGTGGGCTGCAAAATGTCCCCGGGAAAAATGGAATTAAAGAATAATGCATGTTTTCCATGAACGTTATGAAGCCCCCTCACATGGAGGTTTCCAAAAGAGGGATAGTCCTATCTATTTCTAGAGCATTTCACATAAAAATAAAATAAGAGCAAGAGAACAAGTAACACTAGATGTAAATATGGAAATGAGGTCAAACATACAAGGGGAGTGAAAGCTGAAAGTGAGAAGGAGAGTGATTACCAAAAAGCATAAAGTCTGGATGGAATCTCTAACAAGTCTCCAAGTGATGAAACTCAGGAAAGTCTTCTTTGGACTGTCTAGCACTAAAGAACATAGCACATGCACTTTCTCATAACATCAACATTACTTTTTATAATAAAAATTTTATGAGTGAATGGTAGAGTATATTGAAGTGGCAGATTGATGTGATGCCCCAATTTTCAGTAGCTTATAACTTTGGCAGAACATTTAATTTTGGATGGAACTTGGCATGAGTTTACTTATTCTCTGTTAGACTTCAGTCCTTGCCAACTCTGACAAACATCCAGTTCAGCTGTTTGGGGCTAATGTGAATGCCAAAGTAAAGACGTTGTGTGTGTATGCATGTGTGCTTGTGTGTGTGTATTTGATTCAACATTTTTCATTATGAAAATCAAAAATGAGTAAATGAATGTTTATTGTCAGGCTCCTTAATTAATGCAAAACAATCTGCAAACAAAGCAGAAATACAAAGTGATTTAGTGAGAAAAGTAATGGACTGAGGATTCCATAGAAGTTAATTCCAATTTTTGCCACTGAGTCACTTTCACTATTTAAAGCTGGAAAAGTAACTTAGCATCTTGGTGTCTCAGCTTATTCAACAGTAAAATTAGGAGATTAAAGCAAAACTGCATGACCATAATAATGAAAATGACAATAAAGTGCTTTTCAAATTTAAACACATAATAACTTCTCTTTTTAATATTTTTGCATTGTAAGTGTGTTTGCTGGTTTTTAGGGAGATAAATAAATCTAGACATGTCATGATGACCTGTCTAAAATTGAGCAATACAGGTAAAGGTTGTTAATACGTAAATGTACACTGGGGATTATTGATTATCTATGGGAAGCTAAGTTCATTCTTTTGCATCATTGTATATCACTTAGTGAATTACCACTTGACTATATAAAAATGACACTCTGGTGGCCTAAATGAGTTATTACAGTCTACTGCCCACCCCCCCCCCCAAAAAAAAAGGAAAGAAAACAAAAAATCCAAAAACCATTGAATTTCCCATTAAGAGATAGCTTGTGAACCAAGAAAAAGAAAATAGCTTAATAGGTCAGTAAAGAGTTTGGAAGTCTTTTCCATGTGCAATGAATTACAGTACTATTTTTTCAATTACATTAAGTATCAAGAAGCTATTTTTAACAGCACAGTCAATTGAATGACACTTTGAGTGCTCTTAGGACATCCCCCAAACACCCTAGTTACTCAATAATTCCAAACGCCAAAATGTTTGCATTTCACTCATGTCTAAAATTCATAGGGTACACATGGCAGAAAATAATAATTACATAATTTTCTACAAATGTTTCACTATTATGTTTGAATAAGTGCAGACTATCAAGTATATTACATGTCAATTGTATTATTTTTATTATATCATACTTAAGTTTTATATTATTTTATACTTCTACAAGGAGCGACTATTTTATTGACAATATTGAAAAAAAAAAACTTGATTGTATAACTAAAGGTCCACAGAATCAAATGTTCTTAACCTCATTGTTCATGAAATAACAAAGTTTCCCAAAAATCTGCTGTGATTATCAGACTACTATAGAATAAAATAAATTTGAAATATTAGGATTTGAAGGGGTAGTGTAAAGCACATTGATTTATGTACGTAGCATTTTGTTAATTTAGGTGAAAATTGTATACAGTTAGCTTTCTCGATCTGTAGATTCTCAATCTACAGGTCCAATTAACCACAAGTAGAAAATATTTGGTAAAATGCATCAGAACTGAGCATGCAGTTTTTTTTTTTTTCCCTTGTCACTGGTTCATAAACAATGTAATATAAAAATTATTTACATAGCATTTACAATTATTCAGTATTATAAGAAATGAAGTGATTCAAAGTATACAGAAGGATATGTGTGGTTATATGCAAATACTATGTCACTTCTTATATAAAGAACTTTCTTGTTAGAGATGTATTTATTCAGAAAGGCAAAGCAAGAATGAGAGTGATGAAGTGTGCACACATGAGAGAGAGATCTTCCATCTGCTGGTTCACTCCCCAAATATCTGCTTACTGCTAGAGCTGGGTCAGGCCAAAGCCAAGAGCCAGGAATTCTATCTCAGTTTTCTGTATGATGGAAGGAACCAAAGGACTTTAGCTATGACCTGCTGCCTCCCAGGGAGTGCATTAGCAGGAAGCTGGACTTGAAGTGGAGGCAAGACTCCAATCCAGATTCCTTGATATGGGTGTAGGCATCCCCAGAGGCAGTCTAGCCCACTCTGCCACAGCACCCTCCGTATGTAATGGACTTGACCATCTGCAGATGTGTTATCTGTGGGCATCCTGGAACCCATCCCATTTGGGTATTGAGGCATAATTAAAAATATCTGCCTGAGTTCTGCCTCAAATGATATGAATTTCATGATTCTGTCAAAAACTTGTTTAACTATGGATGACAAGTTGATAATTTATAGAATGTGATTGGTTGATAAAATACTGTTATTACAATGTTGTCATTGCATTTTAATGAATACCCTCAGAAGCACAGACAATCAATGATGAGAAGATTTTTTTAACTTTTATTTAATGAATATAAATTTCCAAAGTACAGAATATGGATTACAATGGCTTCCCCCCCATAACGCCCCTCCAACCTGCAACCCTCCCCTTATCCACTCCCTCTCCCCTTCCATTCACATCAAGATTCATTTTTGATTCTCTTTATATACAGAAGATCAGTTTAGCATACATTAAGTAAAGATTTCAACAGTTTGCTCCCACACAGAAACATAAAGTGAAAAATACTGTTTGAGTACTAGTTATAGCATTAAATCTCAATGTACAGCACACTAAGGACAAAGATCCTACATGAGGAGTAAGTGCACAGTGACTCCTGTTGTTGACTTAACAAATTGACACTCTTGTTTATGGCATCAGTAATCACCCTAGGCTCTTGTCATGAGCTGCCAAGGCTATGGAAGCCCCCTGAGTTCACTGACTCTGATCATTTTTAGACAAGGCCATGGTCAAAGTGGAAGTTCTCTCCTCCCTTCAGAGAAAGGTACCTCCTTCTTTGATGACCCATTCTTTCCACTGGGATCTCACTCGTGGAGATCTTTCATTTAGGTTTTTTTTTCCCCCAGAGTGTGTTGGCTTTCCATGCCTGAAATACTCTCATGGGCATTTCAGCCGGATCCGCATGCCTTAAGGGCTGATTCTGAGGCCAGAGTGCTGTTAGGACATTTGCCATTCTATGGGTCTGCTGTCTATCTCACTTCCCATGTTGGATCATTCTCTCCCTTTTTGATTCTATCAGCTAGTATTTGCAGACACTATTCTTGTTTATGTGATCCCTTTGGTTCTTAGTCCTATCATTATGATCAATTGTGAACAGAAATTGATCACTTGGACTAGTGAGATGGCATTGGTACATGCCACCTCGATGGGATTGAATTTGAATCCCCTGGTATGTTTCTAACTCTAATGTTTGAGGTAACTCAGCTTGAGCATGTCCTGAATTGCACAACTCTTCCCTCTCTTATTCCCACTCTTATATTTAACAGCAATCACTTTTCAGTTAAGTTTCAGCACTTAAGAAGAATTGTGTATTGATTACAGTATTCAACCACAAGTATTAAGTAGAACAAACAAAAAAAAAATACTAAGAGGGATAACATATTAAGCTGCTCATCAACAGTCAGGGTGAGGGCTGATCAAGTCACCATTTCTCATAGTGTTCATTTCACTTTAACAGGTTTCCTTTTTGGTGCTCAGTTAGTTGTCACCTATCAAGGAGAACAAATGGTATTTGTCCCTTTGGGATTGGCTTATTTCACTCAGCATAATGTTTTCCAAATTCCTAACAGGGATCACTTTTCAATTTAAATTTAAACACCTAAGAATAATTGTGTGTTAATTACAGAGTTCAACCAACGGTACTAGAACAAAAAAAATACTAAAATGGATAAAGTATTACATTGTACATCCACCGTCAGGACAAGAGCTGATCAAGTCACTGTTTCTCATAGTGTCCATTTCACTTCAACAAGTTTCCCCTTTGGTGCTCAGTTAGTTGTAGCCAATCAGGGAGAACATATGATATTTGTCCCTTTGGGACTGGCTTAATTCACTCAGCATGATGTTTTCCAAATTCCTCCATTCTGTTGCAAATGACTGAGTTTCGTTGTTTTTGACTGCTGTATAGTATTCTATAGAGTACATGTCCCATAATTTCTTTATCCAGTCTACTGTTGATGGGCATGGGTTGGTTCCAGGTCTTAGCTATTGTGAATTGAGCTGCAATAAACATTAATGTGCAGACTGCTTTTTTGTTTGCCAATTTAATTTCCTTTGGGTAAATTCCAAGGAGTGGGATGGCTGGGTTGAATGGTAGGGTTATATTCAGGAGAAGATTCACATTGCTCCTACAATAACAGGGGAGAGGTGATGGGTAGAAATGACGAATGATGGGCACTTCTAGTCTGTGGAGCATTCCAATCAGACCATCTCACGGATTATTTACTTAGGTACTATACTTCCCTACAAGATTTCACAAGAAGAAATGGCTTATTTTTTTGTTAGCATTTTAAAAGACTGATTGAATGTAGCATATCCAATTTTGTGGCTCAACTTGGTCATGAAACATTTAAGGATTTACATGTTTAATTATATTATGTGGAAATGCTTTGGCTATTATAGAAATTTACGTAATAGTGTAATATTTTTAATCATCCAAAGGCATAGATTCTCATTTAAAATCTTTTCCTAAGTGTGAATATTTAGCTTAGTGGTGAAGAAACCTGTGTCCTACATCAGAGTACCTAGATTTAATTCCTCACTCTGTCTCCTGACTTCATGACTTCAGCTTCCTGCCAATGCAAACCCTGGAAAGCACCAGTATGGATCAAGTGATTCGGTTCCTGCTACCCACATAGAGGCCAGGAATGAGTTCCAGGCTCCCAGATTTAGTCCTGCCCTGTCCCCCAACCAATGTGGATATTTCAGAAGTTATGGAATAGATGAGTTCATTCTCTCTCTCCCTCAATAAAAATAATTTAAAAAGTAAAATCTTTTTCCAAGTGGACTTCAGATAATAGTTAATGACGCTACTTTGAGAAAGATGGTGTGGCTGTCTTCTTTCCAGTCAGTTGATTAACTCAGTCTCAATTTTAGCGTTTTCAACTCAAAAACCAAATCCTTCTCAAAGCAGCCAGCTCATGCGATATAGCAGATGGTCAACTCCTAATCAACCACATCCTGTTTCTTAAGCAAAGTTCACTACTTATATAAGCAGCTTTACATACTATCCTCATAGCCCTTTCCTATGTCCTCAAAATAGAATTAGCAGTTTAGTCCATCTTACACACTATGCAGATGATATTTCTTTGTTTCTGTCTTGGCATTTAATATATTTAGTTATTCTCTTAGAATTCTTATTAACATCCTGAGAAAAGCAACCTATACATGACCCATCATTCAGTGCCCATGTGCATGAAGGTGTCTGGGCAAATATTAATAATACATGCTAAAGTAATATTAAATATCATACACACAAAAGTGTGGTGTTAAGCCTGGTGTGGTTTTTGTAATGATGTAAACATAACACAGTGGACCATTTTATTTTTAGTACACAGTTACCAGTTTGGAAAGCAAAGAGAACACTGCACTTTAGCTAAATAATGCTTAATAAAACATATCGTAAAGATTGTCTTGCAAGGAAGATTTCATTTAGTATATCTCCTTAAAATAAATTAAGATTCAAATCAAGATGTCCCAATCATACTTGCCACTTACATTGCAGGACAGATGATGTAAGAAGCCACACTTTTCAGATTACATGTGATGTATCGTCACATAAAGGATCAACTTTGCAGTTTATCTTTCCTTTCTCCAGGAAGGCTGACACTTTTCATAGGTGACCTACTAGACCTTATTTTTACATTGAGAAAGTTATTGTATTCTTCAGAGGAGTTATAACATAACATGCTTAGATCGTTTTTCCAATCCTCTAGAATAAGTCCATGTGATCACTCTCTTCTCTGACCACATCATTCAAGCTCTGATAACTCTCAGCCTGAATTTCTTGACAAATGTCCTTTATGGTGGAAATTAGATTCTGCCTTCATATTTTTTCTTCCCTGATGATGGAACTACTTGACCTGGAGTCCTGGAATCCTGAAGTCAAGAATATCTTAAGAAAGGTTTCGGTGGTTGGCCTATTTCTAACACCACTCATGGAAGTCCTGCTTTATATTCATTCGTATTTCTTTTCCATCTTCATCTTCCTTAATAGTATCTTTATACTGGCTGGCGCTGCGGCTCACTAGGCTAATCCTCTGCCTTGTGGCACCGGCACACCGGGTTCTAGTCCCGGTAGGGGCGCCGGATTCTGTCCTGGTTGCCCCTCTTCCAGGCCAGCTCTCTGCTGTGGCCAGGGAGTGCAGTGGAGGATGGCCCAAGTGCTTGGGCCCTGCACCCCATGGGAGACCAGGATAAGTACCTGGCTCCTGCCATTGGATCAGCGCGGTGCACCGGCTGCGGCGGCCATTAGAGGGTGAACGAACGGCAAAGGAAGACCTTTCTCTCTGTCTCTCTCTCTCACTGTCCACTCTGCCTGTCAAAAAAATAAATAAATAAATAAAATAGTATCTTTATACTTAGTAGTTGGAGACATCTGTCTTTAATATTGTACCTATCCCTTCAATTCTTGATGCCATTGTCTTTCTGCAAATCCATATCACTGATAATACCCACACAAACATAAAAATGTCCATGGAAACACCTTGGGGGTGTAAGATAGAGGGGTGGCATTTGAGTTACACTCATCAGAGACTGGATTAACCTATCTTATATTTCACTTGGAATCGTCTAGCATAACAACATAATCTCTCAGTTGAATTCGTAGGAGATCAATTTATACTGTCCGATGTATAAACAAAAACTGCACAATGAAAGGACTTTTTAATACAAAGAGAGAAAGAGGAAAGAAAGCATACATCATCATTAATACTAGGCATACCCCTCTTCTTTACTTGTTATACATTTAAAATCAGAAAATGAATTGGTAGCCACAGAATCAGAATAAATGGAGTTGACACTGTGTGCAATGTAAGTGCACAGGAGTTGGCTTGATGAACTACCCTTCCTATTCCAAGGAGAATCCTAGATTGCAGAACGGGATTAGCAAAAGCAGGCACATCTTGTTTTTGAAGAAAAATACATAGGGGCTGGCGCCCCGGCTCACTAGGCTAATCATCCGCCTTGCAACGCTGGCATACCGGGTTCTAGTCCCTGTCGGGGCGCCAGGATTCTGTCCCGGTTGCCCTTCTTCCAGGCCAGCTCTCTGCTGTGGCCCGGGAGTGCAATGGAGGATGGCCCAAGTGCTTGGGCCCTGCACCCCATGGGAGACCAAGATAAGTACCTGGCTCCTGCCATTGGATCAGCGTGGTGCACCGGCTGCAGCGCACCGGCGGCAGTGGCCATTGGAGGGTGAACCAACAGCAAAAGGAAGACCTTTCTGTCTCTCTCTCTCACTGTCTACTCTGCCTGTCCAAAAAAAAAAAAAAAAAAAAAAAAAAAAAAAAAAAAAAAAAAAAAACATATAGGAAGCTTCTCATTCTCTCATTGTCCTTTTATTCTAGATTCTAGCCTAACTCCAGTCTCACATCGATGTGATTTTGGCATTCTGTAGTCACATTTGCTACATTCTGACTCATTTTTGTGAAATGGGAGACCTTCTCTATATAAGCATAAAACTTACCAAGTTGCTTTTGTTACTATGTTTCAGTACTCATTCTGCATTGATTTTTAACCAATATCTATTATAGAAAACGGCTTTTACTGATTTTACTCACAAAATCTGGAATGGGATTATATTTGGAGGCCTCACTTTGTCTTGCCTAGAAATATCATTTCAGGAAAGCTTCCCTGAGATCAATGTTTGAGAGGTAATATCAATTAGAGAAGATTTAACTATGAAATCCCAATACAAGACTGATAAAATTATTTTTATTTTATTAATGATTTCTCAAAAGTCAAAACTGATGATTAGGCAGGCAAAGTGTCAACCTTTGAAACAGGAATTTAAAAGGAAGCAGAATAGCGACTGTTTATTGTAAATTTAAGCATTATCTGGTAAGAAATTATTCATCTTGAGCATAAATGTTATATAGAGATAAGATTTATTTCCAAGCATCATAGAGGATGCAAATTCTTGCATGTAAAAAATATTGAATTTAGTAATTTTTACATCATTACAGTGAGAGAAAAAAACATCATCACAGCATAAATTTAAAATTTAAATATAACCATATTAATAAAAAAATCAGCTTAAATCAGAATTGGTAATCTAACAACAAAGCACTTATGCATACATTTATACTTCTTTCTATTCCAAGAACAGAGTCAGCACCCTAAAATAATTTGGAAGCCCTTAAACAAATCTTTTAGATTCTCAGCATTTATATTTTGGACTCAGTGTATTGCTACAAGGCTTTGCTGTTTATCTCTTAATCCTTTATTGTTCAATAATCTTTCTTCACAGATGGTGACATGCAAATTATATCTTCCCAATGTAAATAGTGCTGGAGATGCAGATTTAAATGCGAATAAATCAGATTTGTGTTAGGCGGCAATGACACTGACGAAAAGGACACATGGAGTTGCCAAACGAACTTCTTGTTTCTTTCCACTCCTTATGGCCTTTAGATTCCTAAGCAGGTGCAGAAACATCCAAACAGATTGTAGCTCAGTATTAACTCAATCTTATCAACTGTTTACATTGAATTAACAGTGAGTACTTGTCAATTCACGTAATTACTTTAAGATGTCGAAAGCTACATTGCCATGAGTGAAAGGAAAACTTTCTGAACTTTGGTACAATTCTGTGTTGCATTCAACAAAGCCTCTATTTTGTGGACTGTCAGATCCTTTCCACTTGCAGGTGGTAGAGTCGATTCCTTCCCACCACGATCTCAGTTTTTCCTCCTGAGTTAGAGTACAGCAAAGAAAACTGTTCTCGGGCCTGTGGTGTGGTGCGGCCAGTTAAGCAGATGCTTGTGGGCACCTGCCTGCCATAAGGGAGCACTTAGCTGCTCTGCTTCTGATCCAGCCCCCTGCTAATGTATCTGTGAAAAGCAGGGGAAGATGGCCCAAGTACTTGGGTCCCTGCCACCCATGTGGGAGACCCAGTTGGAGTTCTGGCTCTTGTCCTTGTTTTGATCCAACTCTGACCTTTGTGGCCTTTTGGGAAGTGATCCAGAAGATAGAAATCAATCTCTCTGTTTCTCTCCCTGCCCCAACTTTTCAAATAAATAAAAATAAATCTAAAAAAAAATGCTTCTCTCAAGAATTTTGGTCATGTCCAAATTATGTATGTAAAAGAGATGACGATGCTATTAAAGTACCTATTTATGAAACTAAAAGAGAAAAATAACACCAGATTTGGCTAACTCTTAAAACCAATACTGCTATTTAAAAAATCCTTCCTGAAAGCAGTTACTGTGTAAATATCCTAAACAGTATTAAAAAAAGAATAGACTTGGCACTTCAGCCCACATTCCTACTGAACCGGCTCTTTCAAATGTGGTTTTGACTTAATGAGCATTGGCAGGTGATTTTAAAGCTGATTTGGATGCGTGAGTTGGAAGCAGAAAACTATTTCTCCTTTTAATATCCCAAACATATTTTCAGCATAATGAGGTGGTATTTTTTCTCCATATTAATTTAGGTGTACATGGAGCAAAGGATGAATACAATCAGAGAAGGACAAGTTAAAACATTTGCTGATTGTTTCCCAGTCTGCTTTACAATCAAAGGCCTTGTTTACCATGGACTCAGCAGGTGCCAAACCAGGAAACCATCAGCAATGCAGCCCCAATGATTTGGGCTCGGCTGGACTTCTTAGTGGGCCCAAAGAGTCCATTCACTTGCAGTGTCACCAAATATTCAGCCTCAAGTGAGTTTGTCAGATAGAAGCTTTATATTCTGTAGCAGGTAGAGGAAACAGTGAAGAGGTACAGGTCCCTAAGGAACTGCCTCCTCTGAAAGCAGTTTGCCAGGGGTATCATAGCAGGGTTAGGGGAGTATCCAGGATTTTCGTAGGTAATCTAGCTGTGGGGTCCTTGCACTAATATCTTCTCTTTTCCCTGGTTGCTGCACCTGTAAAGAGGCACAGGTGTGGTAGGATACACAGTATCATACTTGGACTCCTTTTCACAGAGAGTTGTTGACCAGTGTTCCTAACTTTCAAGTTCCTTATGGGATCATCAAGTTTGGTTTGTAGAATTTCAGCCTACCAGTACTCTAAAGCTACACCAAATGGATTTGATGTTTGTTCCTAAATGAGATAAAATTAATATATAATAAAAGACACAGTCCTTAATTGTATAGTTCAGATATCTTTCATAAATATGTCCACAAATGGTCACCAGCTCATTCAAATCGCAGCACATTTCCATGGTATCAGATTTCACCAATGTGTACCAGCCTCCATTTAAGCAGTACACTCCATGGGCAACTCCTTAATCCAATTTCTAGCACCATACAATGATTTTTGCTTATTTTTGAACAACACACATCGGGGGCCAAACAATACATATTCTATGATTTCTGGCTTATATTTTTTAAACATTATATTTCAGAACAGTTCTAAATTTACAAAACAAAGCTTGTGAGGTAGTAACACAAACAGTTCTCATACACTCCTCACCCATATATTTCCTTACTCCCATATACATCACTCCCGTAACATCTCATATTAGCAACTGTGTCATAATTAGCCACATCCGGTGTCACTTAATTTAATTTAATTTAATTTTTTAAAGATTCATTTGAAATTTGGAGTTACACAGAGGAGAGGCAGAGAGAGAGAGAGAGAGAGAGAGTTCTTCCATCCACTGGTTCACTCCCCAGATGACCACAAGGGCCAGAGCTGCACCGATCCTAAGCCAGGAGCCTCTTCCAGGTCTCCCAAGTGGGTGCAGGGGTCCAAGCACTTGGGTCATCTTCCACTGCTTTCACAGGCCATAGCAGAGAGCTGGACCAGAAGTGGAGCATCCAGGTCTCAAACTGGTGACCATGTCGGACACCAGCACTACAGGTGGTGGCTTTACCACCACGCCACAGCGCTGCCCCATGGACATTCTCTTTATATAAATGTCAGAACAGGCTATCAGAGGCAGGTGGTTGACTCAGTGGTTAACTTTCCACCCGTGATTCCCACATTCCATACCAGTGTCTAGTTCTGGTCATCACTACACTGTTTTCTAGTAAGCTTCCTGCTAATGCATGCCCTGGGAAGTAGCAGACAATGGCTCTAGTGTTCTGTCATCCACACAGGAGACCAGGATTCAGTTCTGGACTCTTGGCTTTGGCTCCAGTCCAGGTATTGCAGGCATCTGGAGAATGAACCAGATCAAGAGTGGTTCGACATTGAAAAATCAATAAACATCATAAGTTACATCAATAGAATAAAGAACAAAAACTGCAATTCTCTCAACAGATGAAGAGAAAGCATTTAATAAGCTTTAATATCTTTCATGATAAAAAACCTTAAACAAATTAGGTATAGAAGCAACATGCCTCAAAAGTATAAAGGCCATCTATGACGAATAACAGCCAATATAACACTGAATTAGGAGAAGTTGAAAGTGCGCTCTCTCAAGTCTGGAAGAAGACAAGGATGTCTATTTTCACGACTTGTATTCCACACAGTATAGGAAGTAATAGCAAAAGCAATTAGGGAAGAGAAATAAATAAAGGGCACCAAACTTTGAAAGGAATAAATTTCCATGTTTACAGACAACATTATGTTGTGCACAGAAAACCATGAAACATTCTACCAGCAAGCTGTTAGAACTGAAAATCCATTCAGTAAATTCAGATTCCAATATCAATATTCAAAATATGATAGCATATCAATACACCAATGATGATTGGACAGAGACAACAGAAAAGAAATCTCATTCCCAATAGCTACAAAGATCAAATATTTAGGAATAAAGTTTCCAACGAAGTAAAAGATCTCTACAATGAAAATTATGAAACACTGATGAAAGGAATCATCAAGGACACAAAAAATGAAGATATTCTTTGCTGATGGATTTGAAGATTTAATGCAGGTAAAATGTCTGTTACCTAAATGCAATATACAAATTCGATGCAATTTCTATCAAAATACAATGACATTCTTTACTGAGTTGGAAACATACAATCCTACAATTCTTATGGAACAAAACAACTCAAAATATACAAAGAAATCCTAAGCAAATAGTAAATAATAAATGAATAAATAAATACATTTTAAAAATCAAGATGGAGGCATCACAATACCTTATTTGAAAGCATACTACAAAGCTATAGGAATCGAAAGAGAATGATATTGGCATAAATACTGATGTGTGGATCAATAGAACAGAATAGAGAGCCCAGAAATAAATCCACATATATATAGCGAACTGATTTTTGACAAAGGCACCAGAAACATACATTGGAGAAAAGACAGTCTTTTCAGTAAGTATTGCTAGCAAAATTGGATGTTTATATATAGAAGAAATTAGATCTATGCCTCTCACTATATACAAAAACCAACTCAAGATGGATCAAAGACCTAAATGTAGGACCAGAAAGTATGAATTTGGAAGAAGAAAACATAAAGGAAACAACCTCATGACATTGGTGGTGATGACTTCTTATACAAGTCTCCAAAATATAGGTAACAAAAGCAAAACTAAACAAATGGAGTGTATCAAACCCTGAAGCTTCTGCACATCTCTGGAAAGAAGCAATAGAATGAAGAGATACCCAATAGAATGGGAGATCATATCTGCAAGCTACTTATTATCAATAACTCAAAAAGCTCATTCACAAAAAACAAGCAATTCATTTAGAAATGGGCAAAGGGCCTGAACAGAGAGTTCAAAAGAAGAAATACAAGTGACCAACAAATGTATGAAAAAATGCTCAATATCACAATCAAGAAATCAATATCATCAAGGAAATACGAATCAAAACCACAATGAGGTATCAATTCACCCTTATAAGAATGTTATAGTGAAACTATAGAAAGTAACAAATGCTGGTGAGGATGTGAGAAAGGGCAACCTTTATAAACTGTTGGTGGGAAGGTAAGTTAGTGAAGCCACTGTGGAAAACAATATGAAGATTTCTTAAAGAAAAATAGAAATGGACTGTCATATCCAGCAATCCCATTACTAGATCTAGATCCAAAAGATATAAAGTCATTGTGATCAAGAGATAGCTGCTCTACCATGTTTAGAGCAGCAGTGCTTACAATAGTCAAAATATGGAATCAACCAAGGTGTCCATCATCAGATGGATGAATAAAGAAAATATGGTGCATGCACAAAAAGGAATCATCTCACTATAAAGAATACAATTCTGTCATATGCAGCAAAAGGAATGGAACTGGAGGACATCAAGTTGAGGGATGAAAGCTGAACACAGAAAGACAATTACCACATTTTCTCCCTTAAATGTAGGAGCTGAAACTAAAATAAAAAGCAACTCAGAATGTTGATTACTAGAACCTGGGAAAGATAGGAGAGAGAAAAGGAGTTTGTTTGTAAAATTAAGGGACACATGAGGCCAGCGCTGTGGCATAGCAGGAAAAGATGCCGCCTGCAGTGCCAGCATCCCATATGGGCACTGGTTTGAGTCCCAGCTGCTCCACTTCTGATCCAGCTCTCTGCTATGGCCTGGGAGAGCAGTGGAAGATGGCCCATGTCCTTGGACCCCTGCACCCACATGTGAGACCCAGAAGAAGCCCCTGGCTCCTGCCTTCAGATCAGTGCAGCTCCAGCTGTTGAGGCCATTTAGGGAGTGAACCAGCGGATGGAAGACCTTTCTCTCTGCCTCTGCCTCTCTGTAACTCTGCCCTTCAAATAAATAAATAAATCTTATATATATATATATGTATATATATATTTCAGATGCACATTTTTGTTTTAATTTCATGACATAATTGTTCAGTAGACTGATTAAAAATATAGGACACCAAATACAATTGGAACTTCAGAAAATACACAGTCTTATTTTTATCTTTTTAGTGTAGTGACCCATATAATATTGTTTCATGCAATACCTATACAAAAATTATTAAACTGAAATTTGAATTTAAATAGATGAACCTATTTTTTCTGGAACTCTTTCAGTGAATTTATATACAATTACTGTCAGGTTCCATGAGGATATACAATGTATATAAAAGAAAGAGAAATATAGAAAGGGAAACATAAAAATCTGTTTAAATTTTTATATTAATTTTCATTGCCTGGATGTAGTTGTGAGTGATGGCATGCCACCATTAGATTTTACTTATTTATACAATGAAAGAAATCAGTGAATTTTTTATTTTCTACAGGAATTAATAGATTTTGTATTTTTATAGTTTTCTATGAAGTCCATTCTTCATATATTTAAAGCTCTGGACAGAATATAATAAAAATCACTGCTTCTATTAGATATACGAGATTTGGCACACTCAGAAAATAAACTCTACACAGAGTGCTGCTAGCCTGGTATTACTAGATGGGAAACTCAGGAAGTTGACTTCAAAAGTTAATTGGATTTAGTCTTCTAAAGTTTTATTTTTTAAATCCTAATTTTGTTTCTTGTTGTCCTTTGGGATTTGTACCAACAACAAAGTTATTGTCCAGTAATTGTAGAACTTGGGACTAATTAAAGCCTGTGGCAATTTTAAGCACTGTAAAGTTTATTGTGTTAACTAATATTCATCTAATAACATACAATTCAACATAAAATAGTACTGAACTATAAACTAACAATACAGAATTGAAAAATGTTTATTTTGGCACATTTTTGGAACTACAAATTTTTTCACTTTTGTTCAAAACAGTGTTCATATCTTGACTTTGCTGGTAATCTAAGCATGTACTTTGCAACCATAAAATCTAGCATTGGTGCCATTCTATGAAATTACCAATAAACTATTTACTAAGTAGTTCATAAACCTAAGTCAGAATATCTAAGGACAAATGGTAAGTAACACTCATTCTTAGTTAAAGTGTTTGCTAATAACTATCTTTCGTAGCTTTATATTATAGCTACTTACCTAAAATAGAAATTACATGTCCCAAAATTCCCTTCCCTGTAGGCAATGAACACAAGACATTGTATGTGAATTTTTTTTTAAAGATTTATTTGTTATCTGAAAGTCAGGGTTACACAGAGAGAGGAAGAGACAGAGAGAGAACCTCTATCTACTGATTCACTCCTCAGATGGCTGCAAAGGCCAGGGGTGGGCCAGGCCAAAGCCAGGAACTAGGAGCCTTCTCTAGTTCTCCCACGTGGGTGGTAGGGGTCCAAACACTTGGGCCGTTCTCCGCTGATTTTTCCATGCCACCAGCAGGGAGCAGGACCAGAAGTAGAGCAGGTGGGATTCAAACCAGTGCCCACATGGGATGCTGGCTTTGCAGGCAGTGGCTTTACCCACTATGCCACAGCACTGGTCCCTGTATGTAAAATATGAAAGACAGATCTTAAGCCATATGGATTAATGTAGCTCACCCACATTATGGGAAGTTCACACCACATCTCCTGTGTCTTCCCATTTTGGGTTGAATGAAAAAGGGTGACTTGTCTGCAGTCAGCATGGCATCTCAGTTCTGGTGACACACAGGGATTCCACTTTGTCCTTGTGGCTTCCAGTGTCCACCTGCTCATGAACTCCAGTGTCCCTGTAACCCCTGTCTTACCACTCAATTTCCCAAATAAACTGAGCTGGAGCCAGAACAAGACAACAACCTGCACAGACTGATCTATCTGCTCCCACACGTAGTTGAGCTCTAACTCCTAAAACATGCCATTATTCTGGATCTCTCCAACTGTGTTTGGTCCTCTGGTATAATCCTGAACAGCACATGGTTTTCATCAGATCACTTGGGAAAACTTAGACGAGCTTTGTTGTAGCAAGTCCATCCTGAGTCATCCTGGTCTCACATTTTTTTATTTCCTAAATTCTCAATCTTACGGATGAAAAATCCATGCCTAAACTACAACAGGAAAATCAAAAACAGCCCATTGGCTTTTTTATATCAGACTAATAAAAATGAGTAAGATTCCATTCTAATTTTGCTGTTCAGAGTAGCTTTGTTAAAGGAGTCATTTAAACTCGGCTATTGGCATATCTCTGAGTATCCTCTGTGGTCCTGGGATTAAATTATTTTGGAATTGTGTAAAGAAAACAGAAATAAGATTTGAGAATAATATGAGCCCCTTGTAGAATAAATTATGTATTGTTTACTTACCAGCCTATCTGTCTTCATCAAACTATAAATAATCGGTGAGCTATCCAGCAGGTCAACAATGTGCATCTTCCAGGCAATGGTTTTTCCAGGAAGAGCTTTTCTTCTCTCGTTTTTTGTCCTGATCCATTCTGGTACAGCAGTAAAGAGAAAGCTGTCCTTCACCGTGTAACAGATGCTGCCTGGTCAGGACATCATTTGTGACTTAACTCTTGCCCTTGGTGAGCAGGCATCAGGGACAAGTACAAGCCCAACAGATGACCCAGATGTTTGCTGACTTTGCTTTGATGTGTTTACACGGATTTTAGTTCCTCCAAAGAGTGGGACACTTCTCTCTCTCAGACTCACCTTCAGTTTACAACAGATGTTCACTGCTGTCTGGATGGTCATTGTCTTTTTATATTATAGAAGCTTAATAGGAGGGTACTTCAAAGTATTTGTGGTAGAATTGAATTAAAAGATGTACACTTTGGTGCAAGTTTTAAAATCCATGCATAGATTTTCCATGCTTTGAATTTTCTGTGAGTTTTTGAAAAATCCTTATATAGTGTGTTTCAATTTTTTTCACCAAAATAAACTAATTTTTTAATTCCATTTTCAATAAACTTTTGAAATTATCTTAATATATTTGAAATATCTTTTTTTTAATATTTTCTTCCATACACACACATACTTCCATTTCTGCCCAGTTCCTTTGTGGCCATTGCTTTTGGAAAATTATGTCACAGCAGCAGAAAACAATGAAGATGAAGTTCTTTTAATAGATATGTCTTTCAAAAGAGGGGTAAGAGGAAACCTGATTTTTTTTTTTATGGATGCCATAAAATAGAGCACAAAGAATCCGAAGATCTGATTCCCTCAGGGTGCCTTAGAAATGTGTATGAGGAGAGAATTTCCACTTTGATTATGGCCTTGTCTAAATAAGGTCGGAGTTTGTGAACTCAAGAGGCTTCCATAGCCTTGGCAACTCATGACAGGAGCCTCGGGTGATTATCGACGTCATAAATAAGAGTGTCAATTGTTAAATCAACAATGGAAATAACTGTGCACTTATTCCCCATGTAGGATCTTGTCCTTAATGTGTTGTAAAATGTGAATTAATGCTAAAACTAGTATTCAAACAATACTTTATACTTTGTGTATCTGTGTGGGTACAAACTACTGAAATCTTCACTTAGTATATACTAAGTTGATCTTCTGCATAATAAGATAATTGAAAATGAATTTTAATGAGGGGTGGGATGGAAGAGGGAGTGGGAGATGGGATGGTTGTAGGTGGGAGGGAGGTTTTGGGGGGGGGAACCACTATAATCCAAAAGTTGTACTTTTGAAGTTTATATTTATTAAATAAAAGTTAAAAAAAAAGAAAAAGAGGGAAAAAAAGAAATATGTATGTTCTTTTAGTTTAAATGCAACTCTGAATGAACTCAGGAACTCCAAACTCAGATTAAGAATTCCTACTACTGTTAGAACGCTCACAACTTCAAGTACGTTCCTTAAGCTTGTGAGTGGCTGTCATACGAGTGACATCTCACGGTCTTTGCTCATGATGCTCATCTCATCTGAGCATCTTTTAATCTGTGTTTCCTGCCAGTTGGGTGCCTCAGAGACTGATCCTCCTGGTGGACCTTTGACTGCACCTCTGCCTCCCATGCACTCTCTCCATACCCACCTCACCACAACAGGAGTGGCAAAACCTCTGAAGCCCAATAGCGTGTTTTGTTTTTTTTTTTCACTTTGATTTTAACATCTAGTGTAATGTGCGCTCTCTCTCTCTCTCTCTCTCTCTCTCTCCTTCCTTTAGAGTAAGAGGCAAGATTTTGTTTTTAATAATTAATTAAAATGTATATACTGGATCTTCTCTATGTCAGGGGCTCCTGTTCCATGTCTTCACTTGAACTGAAGTTGCTTGCAGGAATCTCATCTTTATCTGCCATTGGAGACCGAGAGGGTGAGAGGCAGCTTAGGGAAAAGAAAGGTTTTTGAGGGTTTTACAGTTTTTGAGGAGTATTGTCCTCCTTTTGTTACCAACACACATTAAATAATGCTTTCCTGTGCCCCACTATATCCAAAGCTCCCTGAGTCAGAAAGGTCATTTTTCCTACCTTTGTGTTGCCACATTTCAAAGCAGCAGTGACAATGCAGATGTTATTGGGAAATATAAATATGCCCATTATCAGTCATTCGTTATTTAACAGAAGCTATACCATTCCTTTCCAAGGAATACTAAATGTGGAGGTCTTTGTTATTAAAAAGAAGGCGATGAAAAATTAGTATGGGATATATGGGACACTTTGTCGCGTGATAGCCAGCGGTCCTATCTGTGTTTAAACTACCGCTGCCAGCAAGAAGCCTTCATCAGAGAATCCATTGCTGCCAGGGAAAAGTAGAGAGAACATGAAGAGGAAAAGGAAGTAGTACACAGAGTCGAAAATTAACTTTATCCATGATTAAATTGACCTGTGAGTGTTAAGCTTAATTATTGCAAGTTTAAAAGAAGAAAAAAATTAAGCATTAGGTAAGATTGTTACCACCTGCTGAGTGCACATCCTATAGCTGACATGAGTTCCATGCTTTGCATACATTGAATTTTGTGCTCACATGCAGTAAAGGCCATGCATCCTCATTCTGTACAAGAGGGAACCAAATTCACAGTGGATGGTAGCATGCTTCAAGTCATCGAAGTAACAAAGCCAGACCCAAAAATCTGACCAAAGTTTGAGTTCAAGGCCTATTCTCTGTCAAGTGCCGTGTTGGTGTTCAAAAACCAATTCCCATGTGCAGATGTTATTCAGTTAAATTTTTTTGTAGTTATTACTCTGATTTTCAACAGGTATTTATTACGCACCATCTTCATGTAAGGCACTGGTAAGCGGGTCATGCAAAATAGAAGATAAGTTATCACTGTTCTCAATTTGAGCACTTGTGTAAAGCTATGATACTTCTTTAAAAAACTGTGGCTTTGTAATTTCAATGATAGCCAGGCTTTATGGGTTTTGTCCTTGCTATGAAAAATAAGGTATTATAAATATATGTATTAATATTCCAAAGGAAATTTAAAAGCACATGTAAAATAACAAAGGGTATAATAATCAGGGATAAAACTAATCAAAATACAAAATACAAATAATTAAACTGGCTCTAAGTATTTTTGTTGCCAACAGATAAAGAGAGTAATCATGGTATTATACTAGATAGTTTGTGGAAGCTACAACCACCCAAACAATTTTATAGAAGAATAGGAAAAATATATTTGGTGGGTTATATGGGTCCATCTTGCTATAAAAACACACACGTCTGTGCAAAGTAACAAGTTCTTAGTTGTACTCGTCTAGCAGGGAGCCAGGACACTGGAGGTCAGCCTACTCTTATCTTCCTAGCTATTTCTCATTAATTCTATTTCTGTAGCACTAACCTGACATAATTAACTAATATCTCTCAGAATTAATCATCCCTGCCCTCGTTTCTTAGGCAGGAAAAATGAACACATTATTTAGTTTTCTGCTAAATTTATTTAAATCAAATATTTTATAATTTGTTTTGCCTCTAAAATGCTTATAGTAAAAATCAGTATCGACTTGCACCACTTCTAATAGAGTTTTCACCATTTGGATTTAAAGCTAATATTTGAATTAGTTGGTGCATTTAAAGTCACTGAGGATTGAAAAAAAATGTGACAGAATGAAAGAAAGAACAAAATATTGTAGAAGTAAAAAAGGAAATAATCTCGTGAGGGGATAATCTAAGGATAGAATTGTTTAACCTGTGCTTATGTTCAATATTAACTAATCTTCCGGTACTTTCTGTAAATGAAGGCAGAGAAAGTATTAAGAGAGCACAATGCGGAAAGCATGTTGCATTTCCTCTACAATTAGCAGAATTCTTTGTGGTTTTGTGAGAGCTGAGATAATCCCTCACGTAACTGCTTAAATCCATGTCAAAATGTCAGCAGAAGTGAGGGTTTTTTTCCAGTAATCAGAATCCTATATAAATGTTAAACAGGGGCATTAAGCTCACGAAAACTATGCCACTAGCTGATTCCTGTGAGTATTCAGCCCGGGGAACTAATGTAAATTATAAAAGTTATTCCCAGCAGCTTCTTAATTTTTGCACGGACTGTGCTGGGTTGTGGTCGGAGTCACACTGTCTGCAGGAAGGCTCCTGACAGTGAAGCAAACCAGAGCAAGAAGAGAGGGGCAGGGAGGTTGTGTTTGACGAGTTTCTGCCTGCTGTTGGGTTGTGTAGGTTCCTTACATATTTTTGAACATTAATGCTATATCTAACACGTGGTTGACACATGTTTTCTCCCATTCTGTGGTTGCCTTTTCAGTTTGTTGATTGTTTCCTTTACCATGCAGGACCTTATTTATCCGTGTTGCCATTGTTTGCATATCCAAAAAAATCATTTCTTGGAGGATACTGTGCTAAGCAAAGTAAGCCAGACATAGAAAGATAAATCCTGCATGATTTAATCTCTGTGTGGGATCTAAAGTCTAACTCAGAGGGTAGAATGGTGTTGCCAGGGGCCGAGGTAAGGCATAGGAATCTAAAGTCTAACTCAGAGGGTAGAATGGTGTTGCCAGGGGCCGAGGTAAGGCATAGGAGAAGTGGGTGGGTTGATCCAAAGCACAAACTATCGGTTGTGGGATGAATAAGTTTTAGAGATCATTATTAATGTAATCATTACTAACTGAACTTAAAATACTTGAGGTTTATAGGGAGTGGGCCTTAAGTGCTATTACTACACTAAAAAGGTGTAAGGGATAACCATGTGAGATAATGGTTGTGTTAATTGAGTTGATTGGGTAATTATTTCACAATGTATGTGCTTATCAAATAATCATATCATATACCAGAATGTGTGTACAATTTTTATTCGTTGACTTTATTTCAGTAAAGCTTGGAGAAAATACAGTTCTTATTTCAGATCTGGAAAGTACTCACTAGATTTGCTGAATCATTTTAGATAAACCATTTGATCTCTCTTTATCTTGGCTTTTTGTAGTTAAAATTATGAGGACATTGACCTTATCTTACACAGCAGTTGGGATGGATTGCTAATAAATTCCTAGTAAAGTTCTCAAAACCACTTCATGTTTAAATCATGCTGATATGATTTTTAGTCTCTTTATGTAATAGTGTTTTTACTCACAATGTTTTGAAGCCATAATAAAAAAGAAACTGTTGTAAAAATGACTGTTTTCATTAGGATGATTTAATCTACAAGAAAATAAAAAACCCAAATGGTTTGAGGAATAATAGGCTTTTTTTTCTTTCACACTAGTAGCTGTCTGATGAAAATAGAGCTGGCAGGTTTGTCAATTTAGTGAGTCAGTGATGACATCAAAGACAGGGCTTCATTCTTCATTTCTCTTGTCTTTTTCTGCATATCCTTCCGGTCATGTGACACAGGCTGGAGTGTGTTTGGCACAGCTGTTTAGATACTTCTTGTAACGCCCACATCCTGTGTTTCCTGAATTCTAGCATCAGCTCTGCTCTCAATTCTAGTTTCCTGCTAATGTGCATCCTGGGGGGCAGCTGGTATGGCTGGGATTGTACTGCCCACAGGGAGAACAGGATTGAGTTCCTAGTTCCTGGCAGAGCCTTGGCTGTCGCAGGTGCTTCAGGAGTGAACAAGCAATTAGGAACCTGCTCTCTGTTCTTTACCCACCCCAGCTCATGCGCCCTCTCCCTTTCTCCTGGTTTCCTTCTTTCTCTTTCTTTCTTTCTTCCTTTCTCTCTCTCTCTCTCTCTCTCCCCCTCCCCCCGACTCTCTCTGTCTGTTTCTGCCTTTTAAATAAAAACACCCACTGATTGTGTTTTAGGTATCAGATGCACAAAACAGCAGAAAAAGTAGCATCATTTTTCTCATACTTTTGTTGTTACATTTTCCGAAGCTCTGTGTTTCCTCAGCCCTTTTATATTTCTTTGATCAACTCTGAGCTGATCTCTGACAAAAGGAATGGGACAACATGATTGGATTAGTCTATTTAGAATGATTGAGTCGAGTAGAGGTGGGGAGGTGAGCTCTGGAATAGTTCAGGTCAGCTCCAAGAAGAGGAAAAGGCTAAGCAACCAATGTCTGCTGCAATCTCTTTGGCTTTGTATCCTGTGAGACTGGCGTGGATTCAATAAACATGGGAGTGATTTATGCATAAATACAATTGTTTGTGTTTTCCTATACAGACTTATCAGGCAGCTATGGTCTGTTGCACTCCAAGTGCCGGAAAGGGGGCTGTTACACTTAGCTTATACTTCCGAAGCTTGTTATTCCAGGCTCTGGATGACTCTTCCAGGGGTCCATTCTCCCCTCTGCATGGTGGGATGGAAACAGTTTTATGAGAAACATTCCATCGAAGTTCGCTTCCTAAATGCCATCTCTGGTGGCTGTACAGATGTTAATAGTGCATATTTGTACCACTGGACTGCATTATTTCACTAAGTGATGTTTTCTAGATTCAACTATTTTGTTGCAAATGGCCAAATTTTATTTTTTTAACGCTATGTAGTATTCCATAGTGTACATATGCCGTAATTTCTTTATCCAGTCTTTGATTTATGGGCATTAAGGTTGATTCCATGTCTTAGCTATTGTGAATTGAGCTGCAATAAACGTGGAGGTGCAGATAACTCTTTCATATGCTGATTACATTTCCCTTGGGTAAATTCCGAGGAGTGGAATGTCTGGGTCATATGGTAGGTCTATATTCAGATTTTTGAGGTATCTCCATACTGTCTTCCATAGTGGCTTTACATATTTCCATCCCCATCAACAAAGGATTAGGGTACATTTTTCCCCACATCCTCTCCAGCATCTGTTGTTAGTTGTTTTCTGTATGAAAGTCATTCTAATCTGGGTGAGGTGAAACCTCATTGTGGTTTTGGTTTGCATTTCCCTGAAGGCTAGTGATCCTGAAATCTTTTTTTTTTCATGTGTCTGTTGGCCATTTGGATTTCCTCTTTTGAAAAAATGTCGGTTTAAGTCCTTTGCCCATCTCTTAACTGGGTTGTTTATTTTGTTGTTGTTGAGTTTCTTTGTCTCTTTGTATATTCTGGTTATTATTCTTTTATCCATTGAATAGTTTGCAATTTTCTCCCTTTCTCTCGGTTGCCTCTTCACTTTCCTGAGTATTTGTTTTGTAGTACAGAAACTTCTCTATTTGATGCAATCCCATTTGTTAATTTTGGCTTTGATTATCTGTACCTCTGGGGTCTTTTCCAAGAACTTTTTGCCTGTGCCAATGTCTTGCAGGGTTTCTCCAATGTTCTCTAAAAATTGATGGTGTCAGATTGTAGATTTAGATCTTTAATCCATATTCAGTGGATTTTTGTGTAAAGTGTATGGTAGGGGTCTTGCTTCAAATTTCTGCATGTGGAAATCCAGTTTTCCCAGCACCATTTGTTGAAGAGACTGTCCTTGCTCCAGAGATCAATTTTAACTCCTTGGTCAAATATAAGTTGAGTGTAGATGGCTGGATTGAATTCTGACGTTTTTAATCTGTTTCATTGGTCTATCCATTTGTTTTTATACCAGCACCAGGCTATTTTGATTAATACTGTCCTGTAGTATGTCTTGCACTCTGGTATTGTGATGCCTCTAGCTTTGTTTTTGTTGTGTAAGATTGCTTTAGCTATTTGAGATCTCCTGTGTTTCCATATGAATTTCAGCATCATTGTTTCTAGATCTAAGAAGAATGCCTTTAGTATTTTTGATATGGTTTCCCTTATCTGTGAGAAATAATACAGCACATAAACCGAAATCTGTAGAAGTGAAATTGACACTTCAAGAAGGAAAGACTTTAGCTGCCCTTGGCTTGACTCTCCAGGAACAGTTTCTTTTTTCTTTTTCTTTTTTCATTTTTTCCCCCATACTGTTTGCTGAACTCTTTACTTAACATAGAGTTAATCATTTGTGTATAAAGTCAGTTGAAAATATATCTCAGTAAAAACTATGAGTAGGAATAAAGAGGGAGGATGAAGTTTATAACTGTAAAGATGTATAGTTCTGAGTACATTCCTATGGACTTAACTTCTAGGAGTACAGTTTAAAAACTTGCTATGGGACCTCAAATCCCATTAAGCTGGGTGGTAAAAATGCCATCTTAAGTGTTAAAGCGATCATATTAAGTGTTAAGGTGAGCATATAGATAGGAGTAAGTGTTAAAGTAATTATATAAATAGGACCAAGTGTCTGATAATAATAATAGATAGAATTAAAAAGGAGAGAGTGTTCCAACACGGGAAGCAGTCCACACAGCTGACTCATAGAATGACAGTTGCCGTGAGTAACACTGGGTAACCACAGTGCCAAATTATGCTGGTACTGCACTTCCTTACCCTTTGCTGCACTGACATACTGCTGAATAGAACCATGCAGGTTATTGTGCCCAACTTGAATCAGAATTAGTACTTTGGTGCTATTAGAAATTCGCTTTTTCCCTAACTGAAATGTCAAATACCGAATTTTTGTTCAAAAATATGTCTCTACTCTCCTTGTGCCCTAACCTCTTCCTAGTCTTGACTTCTCTGTAAACCAGGAGCACCTTCTCTCTTTCACAACTCATCCTTACCATCCGCCTCTAGCTTAGAAGTGGTGGTGTCTCATAGCTGCCTTAGCCCATGGAAAAACCCCCATTAGATCTGATATGGTTTCATCTTGGTCAGGGTCAGTGGTTTTCTTTACTTGTCCATTCCCATATAAAATGATCCTCATTCTTCAGGGACTTTACAAGTGTCTAGTACTGTTGGTGGAGGACTAGCCCGTTTACTGTTTGAGCACATCTCAAAGGCATTGGGTTCCACATACAGAATTCCCAAGTCTTTAAGGAAAAAAAAAAAAAGAAAAAAAGAATGGAAAAGAATGCCCCTTCCTTCTCTCTCCCTCCCATAGCTCCAAGTCTATCCACACCATCCTTTCATGTCCAAGTTACCTTTCCTTTCCTCCTACCTAATCTTTTGGAGTACAGAAACTAGGCATGCAAGCCTGCCTCACAGATTGCTACACTGTGGCTTTTGATTGTCTGGTTTTGCTTCAGGCTAGAGAAGGGAGAAGCAGCCACTGAGATAGCTATCAGAGAAGAGAGGAAGTAGAAGTAACGGATTAGCAACTCATGTTATAATACTGCCACATATGTGAAATGTAAAACATCAAATTTTATCAAAAATATATTTTACTGCATCTGATTTGCTGATGTATAAACACAAGCTCATTACACGTTCCTAGGCTCCTAGGAAGCCCATGCTTTGTGTGACAGTAGCTTCCTTCCCCAGTGTTTTATCACCACTGGCTCCTTCTCATTAGCATGGATAAAAGGAAATCCAGCTTGCTTTTTATATATATATAAACAATAGTAACATAGCAAAAAGAATAAACTACTCATAGCTTGGATGTCCCTTTTTAGCTACAATAACATAAGAAAAGAAAATAATGAAATAAAATAAGAAAAGTATATCCCCCTTTAAATACTTTTATATTTTTATATAAATGCTTGTATATTTTGGAGCCAGTGCTGTGGTGAAGTGGGTAAAGCCGCCGCCTGCAGTACTGGCATACTATGTGGGAGCCAGTTTGAGTCCTGGCTGCTCCCTTTCCGATCCAGCTCTCTGCTATGGCATGGGAAAGCAGTGGAAGACGGCCCAAATACTTGGGCCCCTGCACCCCTGTGGGAGACCCGGAAGAAGCTCCTGGCTCCTATTTTCAGATCAGCCCAGCTCCGGCTGTTGAGGCCATTTGGGAAGTGAACTAGTGGATGAGAAATTGCCTCTGCCTCTGCCTCTCTGTAACTCTGCCTTTCAAATAAATAAATAATCTTAAAAAATACTCATATAATTTTGTAGGATTATATACACTGGTTGCTTTCACTTTTGCATGAAGTGAAACCCCATGAAGTCTGGTGTATGCCTTTACCATTTCACTGAGCATGCTCCAGTCATGGTGTTCAATAACATTTAGTGGCTACAACTAAGCATATGCCGGCACCCAGCATTGTTTTGAATTTAAACTCCTTCAGTTTACCTCTTACAGTTTCATGTTCTCCTTGATTCCCTTCAACACATGTGGTCATCATTCTTCAACACAGGAGGTTTCATTCTTGACCCCTTTTTCTCTTCTACTTATTCCTTTTTGACAACCTTGTAACATAAAAGTTTCATTCTCCATGAAATCATACTTATAGCTAATTATTAAGCATTTTCTTTGAGTAATAGATCCATGTCTTTGTGGATGGCCTAGAAATGATTGAGACATTTTATTATCCAAGCCCCAGTGAACCCTGAGCATTAACTTTTGATATTTTCTACTTATTCCCACTCTAGTTTCTAAAATATCTGAAGATTTAGTAATAATAACATTTACCGGTGTGGTGTCTGCACTCATTAGCAAGAGAAGACAATGAGGATAATGCACTGTCTTGAACAATAGCATTTATAGTTTACATTTAGTTGGCAACAAAACTTCAATTGAGACATTTAGTTTGAAGGACTAGTGTATATGTGACATATAAAACAGAGTTTTGTCAACTTTTTTAAGATGCTTTCCTAAAAAAGGAAAACAAGGTGACTTGAACTAATTACAATTTGATTTACGACGTGGAACATTAGGAGTGAGAAGGAACTGCACATTGAACTGGAAAAAAAATCTAACCTTGGTTTCAAAAACATATACTGCATTATTATCTACAATTTTCTGGGTTCCAAATAATCTAATTTTTTTTTGCTTTCAAACTTTTATTTAATGAATATAAATTTCCAAAGTACAGCTTATGGATTACAATGGCTTCCCCCCCATAACATCCCTCCCACCCGCAACCCTCTCCTTTCCCACTTCCTCTCCCCTTCCATTCACATCAAGATTCATTTTCGTTTCTCTTTATATACAGAAGATCAGTTGAGCATACATTAAGTAAAGATTTCAACAGTTTGCTCCCACACAGAAACATAAAGTGAAAAATACTGTTTGAGTACTAGTTATAGCATTAAATCTCAATGTACAGCACACTAAGGACAAAGATCCTACATGAGGAGTAAGTGCACAGTGACTCCTGTTGTTGACTTAACAAATTGACACTCTTGTTTATGGCATCAGTAATCACCCTAGGCTGTTGTCATGAGCTGCCAAGGCTATGGAAGCCCCCTGAGTTCACCGACTCTGATCATATTTAGACAAGGCCATGGTCAAAGTGGAAGTTCTCTCCTCCCTTCAGAGAAAGGTACCTCCTTCTTTGATGACCCATTCTTTCCACTGGGATCTCACTCGTGGAGATCTTTCATTTAGGTTTTTTTTTTTTTTTTTTTTTTTTTTTCCCCAGAGTGTCTTGGCTTTCCATGCCTGAAATACTCTCATGGGCATTTCAGCTGGATCCGCATGCCTTCAGGGCTGATTCTGAGGCCAGAGTGCTGTTTAGGACATCTGCCATTCTATGGGTCTGCTGTCTATCTCACTTCCCATGTTGGATCATTCTCTCCCTTTTTTATTCTATCAGCTAGTATTTGCAGACACTATTCTTGTTTATGTGATCCCTTTGGTTCTTAGTCCTATCATTATGATCAATTGTGAACAGAAATTGATCACTGGGACTAGTGAGATGGCATTGGTACATGTCACCTCGATGGGATTGAATTGGAATCCCCTGGTATGTTCACCCTGACTGTTGATGAGCAACTTAATATGTTATCCCTCTGAGTATTTTTTTTGTTTGTTCTACTTAATACTTTTGGTTGAATACTGTAATCAATACACAATTCTTCTTAAGTGCTGAAACTTAACTGAAAAGTAATCGCTGTTAAATGTAAGAGTGGGAATAAGAGAGGGAAGAGATGTGCAATTCGGGACATGCTCAAGCTGACTTGCCTCAAATGGTAGAGTTAGAAATAATCTAATTTTCTCTCTAAAAACAAACAAACCAAAACTAGTGAGTTGATTGGTTCCCACACTGTCTGGTGAGTAAAGGATTGGCACGTTTTTCATATTATAATTGCCAGCAGGCACAGGTGAGGAAATGAAGGTGGGTTCCCTGGTCATAGCTGCACCCAGACCAAGTGGAAATTAAGTCACACAGAGGCGCTCTAAGAAGGTGTTCTCTCTGAACTCCCATTCAGAAACCAACACCGAGGAAAAAATCCTTTGCTATGCTAGACAGAAACATCTTTAATGGTTTCCATATGTACCTCAGTGCTATACTTTCTAAACTCTAAGAGTGCTTAAAAAATAGATGATTAGCTTCCTGGTTTCCAATGCGAATTTACTGAAGTTAAAAATCTAGGGGCTGGCACTGTGGTGTAGCGGGTAAAGCCACTGCCTGCAATGCCAACATCCCTTGTGGGTGCTGGTTTATGTCCTGACTGCTCCACTTGCAATCCAGCTCTGCTATGGCCTGGGAAAGCAGCCCATGTCCCAAGTCCTTGGGCCCCTGCACCCTCATGAGAGACCTAGAAGAAGCTTCTGACTCCTAGCTTCAGCCTGGCCCAGCCCCAGCCATTGTGACCTTTGGGGTATGGAGGATCACTCTGTGTGTCTTCCCCTCTCTTTAACTCTGCCTTTCAAATAAATAAAACTTAAATCTTTAAAAAAATCCTTTCTAGTATGTTTCCAGACTTGAGTGGCCTAAACAGGAACATCTCATGATTTCGGAGGCTGAATTAAGGCTGGCGGTATTGCTCTTGGGAGGTTGTCAGGCATGGTCAGAGACCCAGCGTGTGCTTGCTCCCCTCTCCTCTGCCTCTCACTGGTACCTCTGTGCACCACTGGCAGCCTGAACCCCACAAGGAGCTCAGATCCGTAGCCATGGACAGCTACATCCTGAGGTTGTGGCTCCCACGGAGGTCCCCATGGGCCGCCCTGCCCCAGTTCCACATATGCAGGCAATCATCCTTAGGTGTGTGAGCTTTCTAGCTGCTCAGTCTTGTACACCACTATCAGTTCTTTCTTTCTTTTTAAAAAAAGGGACACAGAGAGAGTTGGGGGAGAGAGAACTTCATTCACTGGTTCACTTTCCAAGTAGCTGCAACAGTGCAAACGGGGTTAGGCTGAAGCCAGTACCCAGGACTCCATCAGATTCTCCCATGTGAGTAGCAGGGGCCGAAGTGCCTGGGCCATTCTCTACTACCTTCCCAGGCACATTAGTAGGAAGCTGGATCAGACGCAGAGTAGCCGGGACTCAAACCCACAATCCTGTGGCATCTGAGCGTTGCAGGCAGCACAGCCTCCACCCTGCCCCCCGCTTCCTGCATCAGTTCTTTAGGGGATTGGTCAGCGGCACTTCTCTGTGTGTCTGAGTCTCCCCTCCAGACCACACTTCCAGACTCTTCCCATATTCACATGAAGTTTTGTGCCTATGTCAATTCTCGATTCCTCCTTTTGGAGGCTTGGATGTACTCACGAATCTCACTGCCAAAAGCAGGTAAAAATGTGTTGGGTCAATCATATCGTGAAATCTTCACCCAGCACTAGCTGATTATTATATCATTTGACAAAATAATCAACATTTTATACTTGTTATGAAGAATGAAGGTATATATTAGATATTAGATGGATTGCTTTTAAAACTCCATATATTTTGGCTTTATTTAGTCATGCTGCATAATAGTATTAATGGAATTAATTATGAATTTTCTACATGACTTATTTAACTTTTCTTATAAATGATATATAAAACAATATACTTTACAAAGAGAATATTATCCTATCTGTCATACTTCTCACTTTATAAATAATTTATCTTTTCTATATCTTGCATTGCTTGATTACAGATAAACAATCACAAACAGGATTCAGGATAAATATTGTTAAGGAGTCTAATAAAACAAATGAGTTGATAATAGTTTATATTGTTTTCATTTTTACTTGATTAATTTTGGTACCAGATCTTTCTAAACGTATTCTCATGAGCTTTTTCAGTATTTCTCAAAACATGTAATGTATACATTTGAATTGAAATGGGAGGTTAGTTGTTGCCATTGATTTCTCAACAATGTTGCAGTGGATTCGTTTCTGAGAGGAGCAGCATGGTGGGGGCAAGAGGCGCGGAGTCACCACACAGACCCCGGGAGTCGGGTGAAAGCAGGCTGGAGGCGAGCAGCCCGCAGACTCGTTTATTACAGTTGGAACCACATCTTATATAGCCAAGACCAGCCAATCTGGTCAAGGGGCGGTCTATGCCCCAACCAATCACAGCCTGTTGCCAGGCAGGCTCCGTTGCCAGGTGGGTTTCAAAGCCATTCCTGAGTAACTGACGCTCACTTGCCAGTGGCCACCTTGGCATGGCCTTCTCATTCCACTACAGTTAGTATTTTTTTTTTTTCTGAATGAAGTATGATTTGGATGATTCATTTAGAAATACAATGGAATTTGTCAGTTTAGTTATTTGTCCGCTTTATCTGCAAAGTTACAGAGCTAAATGTATATGCATTTGAAGCACTTAACAATTTTATCAATTATTTTATCAATATTTTTGTGTCAGCAAAAATATATCAAAATGTCACAAAATCTTAATTCCCTCAAATGGAATATGCAAAATGTACCTATGGGAACTTTTATAACAAACTCATGAAACTGTTGCTGAGTTATAGCTCAATCTACTATTCAGTACAATTCATCCAAAAAAAAAAAAAAAGGAAATTGAATAACTGCTTACTCACATGAAAACAACTCCTTATAAAAGTTTACTTGTTATAAAAAAATCAGTAGAAAAATTGATATTTTTATAAATTGTGTGACTCATATGATAACGACCCATTCCAGAATATATTTTTCAAATTTATACTTATGGTCACAAAGTACTTTTAAAATAATTTTCTATTATATTCAAAATTTATTAAAGAAAATCATCATAGATGATCACTACAAATATTTGAAGCACAAAAACTTTTAGTTCTGTGAAGAAATTAAAGTTAAAAAATAAGTTTAAGGACGCTAGGAAAAATAATGAGTCTCTGTGCATTTTTAGATGGATAATTATGGGTAATTAACCATTGTATTTAGACTCAATTAGACATTTTCAAAAGAGTGATGAAACATTTATTTCAAAGTATTTCATTTATATACACTGGAAAAATTTGCTTTATATCTTTTTAAATTTGATGAAAAGCTTCAAATGTCAATCTAAAAGTGTGTGAACTATGCTTAGCTTTTCAAAATTATTTTGAAGTGTATTTGAGTATAAAAGTCTGTAGACAGATCTTTCCCTTATTGTTTTTTTCCAGGACAGTTGTAATCAAAACAGCATGGTACTGGTACAGAAACAGATGGATAGACCAGTGGAACAGAACAGAAACACCAGAAATCAACCCAAACATCTACAGCCAACTTATATTTGATCAAGGATCTAAAACCAATTCCTGGAGCAAGGACAGTCTATTCAATAAATGGTGCTGGGAAAACTGGATTTCCACGTGCAGAAGCATGAAGCAAGACCCCTACCTTACACCTTACACAAAAATCCACTAAACATGGATTAAAGACCTAAATCTATGACCTGACACCATCAAATTATTAGAGAACATTGGAGAAACCCTGCAAGATATTGGCACTGGCAAAGACTTCTTGGAAAAGACCCCAGAGGCACGGGCAGCCAAAGCCAAAATCAACTATTGGGATGAAAGTTTCATGAATGTGATGATATAATAAAAATATTATATCTACACAGAAATAATACTTAAGTACATCCTAGTAAAATTATTTCTTAGGATCTATGTTCATAAAATTATAAATACTGAAGACTCAGTGCTCATAAGATCACCAATTTGTGATGCTAGATGCGTTGGGTTGTAGAGTCACATTATTATCAGTAGTCCCCTACAATTACTCCTTTGCAACTACAATATTATATATGGTCTATATGTGAAGTTGACAAAATTATGTTTGGTCTACATATTAGGTTGGCAGATATTATGCTTGTTCTCTGTATTAGGTTAGCCCTTAAATAAAATGCATTGTGTTGGAAGATATTCACTTCCCATTCTAGGCTCCTGAATAAACCGGCTTGTGCAGAAAGCCACAGGCTTCCCATACGACCTAAAGGTTTGCTAGATTCTTCCCCTTGTTCTCCTTTCACCTTCATTAGAGTAAATTTTTTCTTCTAAGTTAGGTGATTCCTACTTCTCTTTGCGTTAAAGGCTTGACACAGTCACTCTTAATTTCCTTTATTCGTTTTGAAATGAATATTCTAACCAAGTCCTGCTATCGATTGCCTTCAGTGTTTCCACAGAAAATGCACTGTGTACCCCACATTCATAATCAGTCAAGCAAGAGATATAGGCTTCCATGATCATCAGACTACATGGATGTTCCATTCTTTCTTCTCAGGGACCACTTCTTTATTCTCAACACAACCAAGTATCTTTTGAGTAGTCATCTCTCAGTGTGTCTATAGAACTGGAGGAGGCTATTGTGAGTAGTGCCGCAATAAACATGGGATCACAAATATTTTAACTTTTTGTAGTTATTGTAAATAGGGTTAATTTCTTGATTTCTTAAATGATTAATTATAACAACACTGCTGATTTTTGACACTGACTTTGTATCCTGCAACTTTGCTGACTTTGTGTATTATTCCTAACATCTTTTTGGTGGGATATTTAACACTTATATATATAAAATCATGTCACTTGTGGACAGTCACAATTTGACTTCCTCTATTCCAATTTGGATGGTCTTCATTTCTTTCTCTGGCCTAGCTGATCTGGCTAGGACTTTGTATTGAAAAGAATGATGAAAGTGGGCATCTTTGCCTTGCTCCAGATCTTAGGGAGAAAGTCTTTAAACTTGTTTCATTCAGAATGATGTTAGTTGTTGACTTGTTATATATGTCCTTTATCAGGTTGAGCTATGCTTCTTCCATACTAAATTTGTTCAGTGTTTATATCATGAGGAAAATTGAATTTTATCAAATGTCTTTTCTGCATCTATTGAGATAATCATGTGAACATTGTCCTTCCTGGTGTTGATGTGGTATTTCATATTTATTAATTTATTTTTGATGAACCATCATTGCATCCCTGGGATCAATCCCACTTGGTCATGGTGAATCATCATTTTAATGTGTTTTTGGATTCAGTTTGCTTTTATTTTGTTGATGATTTTTGCATCTGTGTTCATCAAAGATATTTTTCACCATCACTTTTTTCATTGTGTCCATGTCTGGTTTTGGCCACAGTAATTCTGTCCTCATATAAAGATTTTAAAAAGATGATTTAAGAAAGATTCATACTAATTCCTTGTTAAATATTTGATAGGATTTAGCAGTGAAATCATCTGGTCCTGGCTTTTTCTTTGATAGGGAGCTTTTTTATTATTATTATTACTGATTCAGTCTTGCTATGCATTATTGATCTGTTTAAGTATTCTGGTCCTTCACAATTCAATTTTGATAAGGCGTATGTGTTCAGTTCTTCCATTTCTCCTATGTTATTAAATTTGTTCCCAGATAGTTGTTCATAAGATTCTCTAACAGTTCTTTTTATTTTGTTCTGTCATATGTAATGTCTCCATTTTCGTCTCTGATTCTACGTATTTGAATCCTCTTTTTTTCTCAATGATTTTTCTCATTGATTCTGTTGATATTTTCAAAATTGATAAATCCTTAGCTAGATATACTCTTTATGATTTCATATTATTTAAACTTTATGAAAACTTTGCTTATTCTCCATGTAGTAGTAATATATTGCTTTGTAACAAATTGCCCCAGGACGTGGTGACTGAAACATGTATTTTCTGCAGGTTATGCAGGTCAAGACTGGTCATGCTGCAGTGCTGCCCTGGCCACGGCGTTTTCCAAGGCTGTAGGCTTCAGGAGGCCTGGCTGTGTGGGATCTACTTCCTGTCTGCTCACGTGTGTGCTGGCAAGATTCACTCCCTCATGAAATGTTCATGACACAGCTGTTTGTTTTATCAGAGGGAGCACGACAGCAAGCAGGGGAGGTTATCAGTGAGAACGTGGAAGAGTACTAGCAATATGGAGACCATAATATCCTGTAACTTCATCACCAAACTGACATCCCATCAATTAGGCTGTTTTTAATTTGCTAGAAAAATTTCTGTAGGACTAACTCACACTCAAAGGGAGGAGATTACCAAAGGGTGTGAGCATCAGGTGGTGGGAATTATTGGGAGTCCCTTCAGGGCGTTCCTTCATGTGATTCTTTTCAAAAGTGTGCCCTTGGATAGAGTGCTATATGTCATTCAGACGAATTTGAGAATCCTGACCAAATTCTCTGTTGCCTTCTTGATTTAGCTACATGTGTATCCTATCTTACATACAAAAATTTTGTTATCTGCTACTATCTGCAGATTTGTCAATATTCCTTTTAATTCTGACAGATTTTACTCATAGTTTATATAGTTTGAAGCTGGGTTATTAGATGCATATAAATAAATTTTGGATTTTTTAAAGATTTTTTTTAACTTTTATTTAATGAATATAAATTTCCAAAGAAGATTTTTTTTATTTGGGAGGCAGAGTTAGAGAGAGAGAGAGAGAAAGAGAGATCAATCTTCCATCCACTGGTACATTCCCCAAATGGCTGCAATGGCCAGAGCTGGGAATATCTGAAGATAGGAGTCAGGAGCTTCTTCCAGGTCTGCCATGCAGGTGCAGAGCCCAAGCACTTGGGCCATCTTCCACTGCTTTCCCAGGCCACATCAGAGAGCTGGATTGAAGTGGAGAAGCCTGGACACTGACCAGTACTCACATGGGATGTGGTGCTACAGGTGGAGGAATAACCTACCATGTTACACTTCAGGCCTGGATTGTTATATTCTCCCTGTGAAACTGCATATGTCTGCTTATATTGTTTCTGTATCTATATAAATTTAAACAATATATATCAAGTAATTAATTTATATCAATAAATATTCATAAATCATATTTCTTATGTGAACAATGAGTAAATATATTTTGTTGTATACATATATTACATTTTGAAATTATATATGCATATGTACATTTTATGATTTTTTACAAATGAGAAATGCAGAAATATCCTGGTAATTTTGAGTCACACAGCATCTCAAAAGTTGTATTCTGTTTTAGTTGCTATGCAATGATAAGATCCTTATAGCATATAATCATGTATACTTCTGTAATACTAGTGAGGCTTATGCATTTTCTCTTGCTCTGTTTTCTTACTGTGTATGAAATCCTTGATTCTCCATGCTTCAGTTATTTCTGATATAAACTGGATTGACAATGGCCATATTAAATGGACTATCAGTTAAAATATCTTGGCTATTATAATTTTATTACAGTTGATTTTGTAATTTGTGATTGTGATTCCAATTTTCAGAGTGCAACGAAATGTCTTAAAATTTGTAACAGATTCTTTTTTTATTATTTTTATTACTTTTTTTGACAGGCAGAGTGGACAGTGAGAGAGAGAGAGAGAGACAGAGAGAAAGGTCTTCTTTTTGCCGTTGGTTCACCCCCCAAATGGCCGCTACGGCCAGCACGCTGCACCAAACCGAAGCCAGGAGCCAGGTACTTCCTCCTGGTCTCCCATGGGGTGCAGGGCCCAAGCACTTGGGCCATCCTCCACTGCACTCCCGGGCCAAAGCAGAGAGCTGGCCTGGAAGAGGGGCAACCAGGACAGAATCCAGTGCCCCGACCGGGACTAGAACCCGGTGTGTTGGCGCAGCAGGTGGAGGATTAGCCCAGTGAGCCACGGCACTGGCCAACAGATTCTTTAAAATTTAGGCAAAATTTCTTATTTTTAAAAATATTTATTTATTTATTTGAAAGTCAGAATTACACAATGAGAGTAAGATACAGAGAGAGAGAGAGATCCTCTATCCACTGGTTCATTGCCCCAAATGGCCACAACAGCCAGGGCTGGACCAGGCCAAGCCAGGCGCCTAGAGCTGCTTCTGAGTTTCCTGTATAGGTGCAAGGGCCAAACCACTTGTGCCATCCTCTGCTGCTTTCCCAGGAGAAACAGCAGGGTGATGGATTCGAAGTGGAGCAGCTGGGGCTTGAACCAGTGCCCAAATGAGATGATGGTGACACAATGCTAGCCCCCTGATTTTCTTTTTGATTAAAGAAATAAAAATATGGGGCTGGCACTGTGGCACAGTGGGTTGACACCCTGGCCTGAAGTGCCGGCATCCCATATGGGAGCTGGTTTGAGACCTGGCTGCTCCACTTCTGATCCAGCTCTCTGCTGTGGCCTGGGAAAGCAGTAGAACATGGCTCAGGTGCTTGGGCCCCTGCACCCACATGGGAGACCCAGAAGAAGCTCCTGGCTCCTGACTCTGGATTGGCAGAGCTTTGGCTGTTGTGGCCAACTGAGGAGTGAACCATCAGATGGAAGACCTCTCTCTCTCTCTGCCTCTCCTCTCTCTGTGTAACTCTGACTTTTAAATAAATAAATGAATCTTTAAAAAAATATGGACTTCCACAATCTTTGTGATGAAATGCTATTCCTTATCTCCTCTTGGATGTTCTAAATTTTCTAGATCTTTCTAAGTTTGGTTTCACGCTTTAGACTTACAAAACTGTAATTTGGGGCCGGTGCTGTGCTGTAGTAGGCTAAGCCTCCGCATGTGGTGCCAGCATCCCATATGGGCACCACTTCGTGTCCTCGCTGCTCCTCTTCTGATCCAGCTCTCTGTTTATGGCCTGGGAAATCAGTGGAAGATGGCCCAAGTGCTTAGGCCCTGCACCTGCATGGGAGACCTGGAAGAAGTTCCTGGTTCCTGGTTTTGGATTGGCTCAGCTCTGGCCATTGTGGCCATTTGGGGAGTGAACCAGCAGATAGAAGATCTCTCTGTCTCTCCCTTTCTCTCTCTGCAACTGTATCTCTCAAATAAATAAATAAATAAAAACTGTATTATCTATATGATCTCTGACTTATTGATTCATTTGAAACTTTGACAAATATGCTAAAATTTATGAATATTAATTTCATCACCCTTTTATTAATCAAATATGTCCAATTGAATACTATATGATTATCACTGCTGACACAGCCTATGTAATTAAGTAGAAGATCAAAGTGCCTACTCATTATATACAAATTATAACATGACTCATAAACTTGCTTTCTAAAGAATATAAATAAGCTAACAGAAGTCAACAAGTGGTTTTTCTGTTAGTTGTAGATAGACTTGTAACATTGGACAATTTTTAGTTTCCTACATTCCAAAAATATGAAGGCTTTCATACTCAATGTTGAGTTGCCCGCCTGCCTTTTGAATTGTTGTCTTTCCTGACATATATAGTTATCTGAAGTCAAAACTTTATTATAATTATATGTAAAAATAGCCACTCCCTAAATAGACAATATGTTCATTTATATTTCACCAGTATTTCTTGTGTTACAGTTTATTAAATTATATGTTACATGGCATTGTATAAAACCTAAAATTTGAAAATTTGAACTGGAGTTTTTACTTATTAACTTTATGAGTCTGAAAAATGTGTTACATTTTCTGTTATGTTTTTCTTAGCAACTACTTAATGGTAAAACAATGATGATATTTATCATCAAGTTGAAAAAATAACTTTATCTGTTTGAAAGGTTACCATGAGAATTACTTGAATTAATATACTTGAAAACTGCTCTGTGACTTGTAGACAACTTCATATATATATATGAACAAGGACAGTTTATGGTGCCGGTATATCTGTAGTGTTGCGATGTTTTGGACATACTGGATAAGCAGAAATCCTCCATTCGAAGAGCTTTATGACACTTTACAGCATCCCTATATAGAACTGTGGTCTGGTGACTGCCAAACGTGTTGACCCAGCCTGCGTAAACTTACACTGAAGCCAAGACACAGTCTTTGCTGCTTTTCTTACTCTCTAGATATCCATAAATTTCTACTTTTAGTGGCCCTTTTTGTTAAAAATGAAGTCACTTTTTATTATTTTATCACTATTTATTAGAGTGCATTCAGTTTTGATACCATGGGAAATAAATGAAGCAGTGTTACTGTAATCAACTTGTAGATTGTCTTTGGACCATGCCCGGTTCCTCAGAACTAAGTAGTTCCATGGGGGCCCTTCTTTCTGCCAGGAATTCCTATTCCGTGTTCTTCCCTAATCAATTCCTGTGTAACTTCTACAGATCATTTTATATCTTACTTTCTCTTAAAAGCTTTCTGCAATCATTTAGTTTTGACTGAAGTGTCTCTGTCTTTTAACATGTGGTACATTTATTTATAGATGTTTTTGTGTTATTTTTGTATTGGTATATAAATATTAAATTAATTTTTCCTGGATTTAATAAAATACTGAAAAGTATCCACAGGCTTTAGGGTGTGTTTGTGTGTGTGTGTGTGTGTGTGTGTGTGAGTGAGAGAGAAAGAGAGAGAGAGAGACAGAGACCAACTGCATGTAAACATATAGTTCTTACTTGAACAGAATTTGTAGAAAGATGAAAGCCTGGGGGATTTTTCTTCCCTACTGAGTCATTTAGACACAATCTGGAGCTTCAGGCATATTGAATTTCTCCCCCTTGTAGGACACTAACTTCAGAAAAGACAAAGTGCGAAAGATGCAAAGATGTGCATTACTTAGTCACATAATGGTGGCCTTTCAAATGAGGTAATTTATTTATGTTTACAGAGTGAGAACTAAGCAGAGAATACTGTCATTTGCCAGTGATGTACACCACTTGGTTCTACATATGTCTCCAAAAGGATGTGACCGTTGTGAATATTTGTCAGTGAATATGACTGTGGGTTTTGAATTGTGTAGAATAGTTTCTCTTGCTGCCATTTGCTGTGATAGTTCTATGAGGCTTTAAAAATCAGTTTAAAAGAATCCAATTTTGGAGTGCATGTCTCAAAATAAAATGCAGGATATTTTGTTATTGATTAAAGAAGAATATAAAAAGGCTCCAGGTATTTCAGGATTAAAAATGGACTAAGAGGAGTCATTCAGTTTTGAGTCATGATTCAATGACATTTATTCCTTTTTAATATTTGGATATGAAAAGTAACTTGTTAATTGATATCATAGTTGCATAATCAATCTTATTTTAATGCCTTTTCTTCCATAGCATGTAGGAAAAAAGACAGTGCCAAACCCTACTTTTAGGAGATTTCATATCATAAAATGATGTAAAATTATAGCTTTTGATACAATCCAGTGGTGCAGCAAACCTACTCCCTGTTAAATAAATCTATCCATTATTTGGGTAACTGCTCTTGCATCGCTTCCTCCACTACTGCCTTAGCCTAGGCTCTAATAATGTTTCATGTACTCTCCCGAAAAAGACTTAAACTGGCCTCTCACTTCTAGTCAACCAGTCCTACAGTCCACCCACTGCATTATTCTACGATAATCTTTTAAAAACTGAAATCTGATCATTTCACTCCCCTGATAAGTACTTTTAACAGTACTTTAAGCTTAGAGAATATATTTGAAACTCATTTGAATAGCACTCCAGTTTCTCTGTATGATTCAACCCTCTCTCCTCACTAGGCATGTAGCCCCAGAGTTTTCCCTCCACCCTACATTCGAGGTATGCTAACCCTGCAGCTTCTCCTAGATGTGAAACATTTTTTTTAATTTTTGTGCCTTTGCTAGGCTTCTTATTGAGCCTAGTGAGTACACAGGTACAGTTGAGTATTTAGTTCAAGGACTGCATTGGTCAAGCCTTTCTTAATCCATCAGTGTTCCCAGGCAGAAGTGACTACCTATGGCTTTGTGGCCCCATTGTACCAGATACACGTTTCTATCCACATGACAGTAAAATACATTATCCTTACCCATCTACTTGTCTGTTAATCTGCTCTGTACAAGTGGTCTTTCCAGAACAGGAACTATATATTATCCCTCTCAGATGCTTAGCTCTTAACATTTATTGTTCGATTGATATAGCTCATTATAAATTAAAAAGTGAAACAATTTTTTTATTTTTTAATTTATTTATGTATTTATTTAAGAGACAGAGAGATCTTCCATATGCTGGTTCGCTCCCCCAGGACTAGAACAGATGGGTGCCAGGAACCGGGAATACAGTCCAAGGCTCCCATGTGGGTGGCAGGGACCCACATACTTGAGCCATCACCTGTTGCCTCCCAGGGTTTATGTTAGCAGGAAGCTGGAATTAGGAGCAGAGCCAGGACCTGAAGCCAGGTAGTCTTATATGGAAGTCTCAAGTGACATCTTAACCCTTGGGGCCAAATGCCTATCCTCCAGGGAGGTTGTGAGTGCAGGGATAGAGATAAACAAATACTTCCCAGCTCGCTCCTTTTTGTATATTGTCTGTCCCTGTTTCAGTCATCACAATCCAGCAAATTGTCCAAGCTGGGCACTGAAATGTTGTCACAGGGTGGGCGTTTGGCCTGACAGCCAATATGCTGGTTGGGACAAATGTGTCCCACATTGGAGTACCTGGTGTCAATTCCTGGCTCTGGCTTGTGACTCCAGCTTCCTTCTGGTGTGGCCCCTAGGAGGCAGTGGCAATGGCCCAGATGGCTGAGTTCCCGCCACCCACACGGGAAACCTGGACCCTCCCTTCCAGATCGCACATCCCCCACCCATGCCAGCCTGGATGCTCTCCCTGGGGATTCATTCTGGCAGGCATGGCACACCAAAGGAACAGCTCAGTGGAAGGAATGTGCATATCTCCATCAGGCTAACCTGGGGAGTGGCTGGCTGCCAGACTCAAACAGAAGACTCAGCCTGGAGCAAGCATCACTGGGCCTCCACAAGCCAGGGAGGAAGAGTGAGGCACACACCCTCACCTGGAGGCAAATTAATACCTTGCTCCTTGTGCACCCTCCAGCCCCACCTGGCTAGCAATGGACCACACAGGTGAATCCAGGAGCCCAAGGCTATTCTTGGGGCAAACATGGATTTTCTTTGGGCTTGGTCTACCAGCATAGTAACATTCATGTTATATCTGAGCTGCGGAGTGCAGTTGCTATGGGATTAGTGGCTGTGGTCCATGGCGTTTCAGAGCTGTGGAATCTTGTGGCTCTTGTACTTGGTTTGAGGGGGCCTCGTGACTTAGGGGCTGGCATATTTGGAATCAGTTTTATTTAGGGGTTCTGTGGTTTAGAGGCTGGGGCACCTGGTGAAGAATGATTAAGAACAGGCTCACAATTTCTGCCCCACCCCACCTCAGCAGCTCTGTCTGCCCTGAATAAAGAAGACCAACTCTACACTAAGTAAGGATTTCAACAATTTGCATGCATATGCACACACACACACACACACACAAACTGAGAACTAGTTTTACAGTTAATTTCACAATTAACACTTTTATGTATGATGTCACTGACCACCTGAGGCTCTTGATGTGAGCTGCCTAGGATATGGAGACCTTTTGAGTCCACCAACTCCATCAGTATTTAGAAAAGGCCATAAGCAAAGTGGAAGTTCTCTCTTCCCTTTAGAGAAAAGTACATCCTTCTTTGATGCCCACTTCTTTCCCCTGGGGTCTCACTCATATAGATCCTTCATGTAGAACATCTTTTGCTATAGTGTCTTGGCTTTCCATGCCTGAAATGCTCTCACTGGCTTTTCATCCAGACCAGGAAGCCTTAAGGGCTGATTCTGAGGTCAGAGTGTTGCTTAAAGCAATTGTCATTCTATGAGTCAGCTGTGTGGACTGCTTCCCATGTTGGAGCACTCCCTCCTTTTTAATTCTATCTTATTATTATTACCAGACAATTGATCCTATTTATATGATTACTTTAACACTTAATCCTATCTATATGCTCAGTTTAACACTTAATATGATTGCTTTAACACTTAAGATAGCATTTTTTACCACCCAGCTTAATAGGGTTTGGGGTCCCATGGCAAGTTTTTAAACTGTACCATTATAAGTAAGTCCAAAGGAATGTACACAGAGCTATACAGCTTTATAGTTAAAAACTTCAAGGGCTCTATCTTATTCCCATTCTTATTTTTTCTGAGATTTATTTTCAATTGAATTTATACACATATGATTAAATCTATGTTAAGAGTTCAAAAAATAGCCGGCGCCGTGGCTCACTAGGCTAATCCTCCACCTTGCGGTGCCGGCACACTGGGGTCTAGTCCCGGTCGGGACCCCGGATTCTGTCCCGCTTGCCCCTCTTCCAGGCCAGCTCTCTGCTGTGGCCAGGGAGTGCAGTGGAGGATGCCCCTAGTACATGGGCCCTGCACCCCATGGGAGACCAGGATAAGTACCTGTCTCCTGCCATCGGATCAGCGCGGTGCGCCGGCTGCAGTGCACTGGCCACGGTAGCCATTGGAGGGTGAACCAACAGCAAAAGGAAGACCTTTCTCTCTGTCTCTCTCTCTCACTGTCCACTCTGCCTGTCAAAAAAAAAAAAAAAAAAGAGTTTAAAAAATAGTATGAAGAAAAAAACGAAAAACAAAAAAATATGAAACTGTTCCTTGACAGTCAAGACAAGGTCATCCCTACTTGAAGTGTCAATTCCATTTCTACAGGTTTCGTTTTAGGTGCTCTGTTACTTCTTGCAGATCAGGAGAAAATATGGCATTGTTCCTTTGGGATTGACGTATTTCACTAAGTATAATGTTTTCCAGATTCATCCATTTTGTTGAAAATGACAGGATTTCATTTTTTTTACTGCTGTGTCATATTCCATAGTGTACATATCCCATAATTTCTTTATGGGGCATTTAGATTGATTCCATTTCTTAGCTATTGTGAATTGAGCTGCAATAAACATGGAGGTGCAGATAACTCTTTTGTTTACTGATTTAAGTTTCCTTGGGTAAATTCCCAGGAATGGGATGGCTGGTTCATATGGTAGTTCTATATTCAGATTTTTGAAGTATCTCCATACTGTCTTCCATAGTGGCTTTTTCAGTTTACATTTCCACCAACAGTGGCTTATGGTGCCTTTTTCCCCACATCCTTACCAGTATTTGTTGTTTGTTGATTTCTCTATGAAAGCCATTCTAACTGGGGTGAGGTAAAATTATTGAGGTTTTTATTGGCATTTCCCTGACAGTTAGTGATCCTGAACATTTTTTCATATGATCGTTGGCCATTTGGATTTCCTCTTTTGAAAAATGTCTGTTCAAGTCCTTAGCCCATTTCTTAACTGGTTCTTTGTTTTGTAGTTGTGAAGTTTCTTGATCTCTTTTATATTCTGGTTATTAATCCTTATTAGTTGCATAGTGTGCAAATAATTTCTCCCATTCTGACTGTTGCCTCTTTAGTTTCCTGAGTGTTTCTTTTACAGTACAGAAACTTTTCATTTAATGTAATCCCATCTGTTAAAGTTGGTTTTGACTGCCTGTGCCTCTGGGGTCTTTTCCAAGAACTGTTTGCCTATGCCATTGTCTTGCAGGTTTTCTCAATGTTCTCTAATAATTTGATGGTGCCAGGTCATGGATTTGGATCTTCAATCCAGGTTGAGTGGATACTTGTGTAACGTGTAAAGTAGGGGTCTTGCTTTATACTTCTGCATATGGAAATCCAGTTTTCCCATAAAGACAGTGTCCTTAATCCATGGATTAGTTTTAGCTCCTTTGTTAAGTATACGTTGGTTGTAGAGGCTTGGATTATTCTGGCATTTCTGTACTGTTCCATTGGTCTTTCCATCTGTTTTTGTACCAGTATTAGGCTGTTTTATTATAACTGCCTTATAGTATGTCTAAAAATCTTATATTGTGATGCCTCCAGCTTTGTTTTTGTTGTAGAAGATTGTTGTAGCTACTTAAGGTCTCTTGTGTTCTAGTATGAATGTCAGCATTGTTGTTTCTAGATCTAAGAAGAATGCTTTTGGTATTTTGATTAGTATCACATTGCATCTGTAAAGTGCTTTTAGAAGAATGGACCTTTTGAGGATATTGATTCTTCTAATCCATGAAAGTGGAACATTTTTTTCCATTTTTTGTATCTTCTTCTATTTCTTTCTTTAATGTTTTGTATTTGTCATTGTAGAGATCTTAGACATCCTTGGTTAAATTTATTCTAAGGTATTTGATTTATATTGTAGCTACTGTGAATGAGATTGACCTTAGAAGCTCAATCTCAGCCTTGGCATTGTTTTGGTATACAAAGGCTATTGATTTTTGTGTATTGACTTTATATCCTGCTACTTTTACCAAACTCTTCTATGAGATCCAATAGTCTCTTTGTGGAGTCTTTTGGATCTCCTACAGATAGAATCATGTCATTTGCAAGGTAATTTGACTTCCTCATTCCCAATTTGTATCCCTTTGATTTCATTTTCTTGCCTAATGGCTCTGGCTAAAACTTCTAGGACTAGGTTGAATAGCAATGATGAAAGAGGGCATACTTGTCTGGCTCCAGATCTCAGTAGGAATGCTTCCAACTTTTCCCCATTGAATAGGATGCTGACTGTGTGTTTATCATAACTTGGTTTGATTGTGTTAGGAATGTTCCTTCTATACCCAATTTCCTTAGAGTTTTAATCATGAAGTGGTGTTGTAATTATCAGATGTTTTCTCTTATTTTCTCAGATAATCATATGGTTTTTGATGCCTTTCCAATTTATTGACGTAGGTACTGATTGCTATAAACTCTCTTCTTAACACTGCTTTTGCTGGATCCCATAAATTTGATATATTGTATTGTCGTCTTCATTTGTTTTCAGAAATTTTTTGATTTCTCTTTTGATTACTTGGATGACCCACTGTTGATTCAGCAGTATGTGTTCAGTCTCTATGTGTTTGAATATGCTGTACAGATTCCAGAGTTGCTGATTTTCAGGCTCACTCTATTGTGGTGTGAGAAGATGCATGGTATGATCTCTATTTTTTTTTGGGGGGGGGGGGCTGAGATGTGTTTTATGGCCTAGTTTGTGGTCAGTCATAGAGAAAATTCCATGCACTTGTGAAAATAATATGTATTCTGCAACTATAAGATGAAAAGTTCTATAAATATCTGTTAGGTCCCTTTGCTCTGTAGTGTCAATTAAATCTGCTGTTTCCTTAATGATTGTCTTTCTGGTTGATCTGTCCATTGCAGAAAGTGGGGTACTAAAGTCCCCCATTACTATTATATTGGAGTCTATGTCTCCCTTTAGATCCCTTAACATTTATTTATTTTTTTTATTTGACAGGTAGAGTTATAGACAGAGAGAGAGAGACAGAGAGAAAGGTCTTCCTTCCGTTGATTCACTCCCCAAATGGCCGCTACAGCCAGTGCTGCGCCAATCTGAAGCCAGGAGCCAGGTGCTTCTTCCTTGTCTCCCATGTGGGTGCAGGGGCCCAAGCACTTGGGCCATCCTCCACTGCCTTCCTGGGCCATAGCAGAGAGCTGGACTGGAAGAGGAGCAACTGGGACTAGAACCTGGCACCCATATGGGATGCTGGCACCACAGGCAGAGGATTAACCAAGTGAGCCACGGTGCTGGCCCCTTAACATTTCTTTTAAATAACCAGGTGCCATGTAATTCAGTGCATATCCATTTATAATTGTTACATATTCCTGTTTAATTGATCCATTAGTCATTACATTGTGTCCTTCACTGTCTCTTTTACAGTTTTTTTGTTAAAGTCCATATTGTCTGATATAAGGATGGCTACACCAGCTCTTTTGGGTTTTTTTGCCGTCCTTTCACTTTCAATCTGCATTCCTCTTTATTGGTGAGAAGTGTTTCTTGTAGGCAACAAATATTTGGAATTTGTTTTTTAATCCATTCAGCCAGTCTGTGTCTTTTAACTGGAGAGTTGAAGCCATTTAAATTCAAGGTGACTACTGATAAATATCGACTTAGCACTGCCAATTTTCCAAAAATATTCCTCTTTTTTTCTTTGGATTTCCTTTGTACTTTTATTGGGATCTTTCCTTCTTTTACCTTTTTCCATAGTGATGACCATGTTTCTGTGTAGAGATAATCCTTTAGCATGCTTTGTAGGGCTGGTTGGTTGGTAACAAATTCTTTCAATTTATGTTTGTTATGGAAAGTCTATTTAACCTTCATTCATAAATGAGATCTTTCCCAGGGACAGTATTCTGGGTTGACAGTTTTTTTTTTTTTATCTTAAGACTTGCAATATATCTCACCATTCTCCTAGCCTGTATGGTTTCTGTAGATCCTCTGAATGTAATTCAGATTTTATCTTGTGTGCATTTTAGAATATTTTCTTTATGTTTTACTATTGTGAGTTTGATTACAACATGTCATGGCGAGGATCTTTTCTGGTCATCTCTTTTAGGTGTCCTCTGTGTTTCTTGTACTTAGATGCCCCTTTCTCCAAATTGGGGAAATTTTCTGTTATTATTTCACTAAAAAAACCTTCTAATACTTTCTCTCTTTCCACACATTCAGGACCACCTAGAATCCCTATGTTGAGTCATTTGGTAGTATATTGTAGATTCCCAACAGTGTTTTTTAGTTCTCATGTCCTTTCTTGTTTTTGGTTTAACTGTATAATTTCCTGTGCTTTATCTTCTCAGTTGGCCATTCTTTCTTCTGCTTCATCAATTTTGTTGTTAAGGCTTTCCACTGCATTTTTTATTTTTTCTATTGAATTCTTCATTTCATTTTAATTTCTCTTTAAGATCTCAATTTCATGGGAGAAATTTTCTTTCATATCATGTAGAGATTTCAGTAGTTTATGCATTTGCTTCTGACTTCTATGTAATCTTTTTTTTAAATTTTTTTTTTTTATTTGACAGGTAGAGTTGTACACAGTGAAAGAGAAAGAGACAGAGACGGAGAGAAAGGTCTTCCTTCCATTGGTTCACTCCCCAAATGGGCGCTATGGCTGGTGCTGTGCTGATCCAAAGCTAGGAGCCAGGTGCTTCTTCCTGGTCTGCCATGTGGGTGCTGGGGCCCAAGCACTTGGGCCATCCTTCACTGCCCTCCTGGGCCACAGCAGAGAGCTGGACTGGAAGATGAGCAACCGGGACTAGAACCCAGTACCGATATGGGATGCCGGTGCAGCAGGCGGAGGATTAACCAAGTGAGCCACGGCGCTGGCCCCTTCTGTGTAATCTTATGATCTTTTTTTTGCATTCAGTTTCTTCCATTTCTTCCATCTCATCATTTTCACAATCTAGTATTGAAGTGTTATGTTCTTTTGGGGGCATAATGTTGTCTTCCTTATTCTTGTTTCTTGAATTGGTGTGTTTGTTATTTGGCATTTGTGGAGATATTCATTGATTTCTTCTTTCTTTTTTTTGTTTTTTCCCCCCTCTGTGGTGGCTTTTATCTTTGTACTATCCCTCTGTAGATAAGTGGAGTTTCTGCTCTCAGGAAATACCTAGAGGCATGTAGTGGGTGTGGCCAGGGAGTTATGTTCAGTTCTCCAGTGTGAAGGGCATGTCTAAATTGACACACCCAGGTTTGGCAAGGTAAATCTCTTCTCTCTCTCTTTTTTTTTTTTTTATTAGAAGGGAAGTTTATTCTGCTCAGCTCAGCTTCTTTCCTCAAAGGAGACCAGTGCTGAGCACTAGCCCCAGTGGGTATAATATTCATTTGCTCTTCCCCAAGGACCACACAAAGGATCTCTTCAGTCCTCAGTGTTAGCTCAGATTCCCCAGCAATATTGCTCACCAGGTGACCAGGAAGCCCTGAGCATGTGGAGTCTCCCACAGTGACTGTCCAGTGTCGCAGCCCCACCGTGAGTCCTCCCACACAGCCTCAGTTTTTATTTTTCACAGTCCCAGCACACAAGCCTCCCACAATCACTAGCTCCTAGTCCCCTGTTCTTCTCCTCACCATATGCAGGATTCTCCACTTGGCTGGTTGCTGGGTGCAGACACAGGCTGACACAGCTCTTACATATGTCCAAAATGGTGCTTGCTCTATCGGCTTGTTACAGGATACTGTTGTAAACTGCTAAGGGAGAGAGAAACATGTCTCTCCTTTTTTTCCTCTGTTAGTTGGGCAGGTATACCATCCTGCACGGGGCTCCAAGCCAGGTTCCCTCTAGGCTCTTCCTGCAGATTTATCGCCAGTGGCATGGGCTGCTGCAGTCTGATCTCACCTCAGTTTCCAACACTGGTGCGTAAGCTCTTGGCTGCTGGAGTCCTGAGTTTTGGGCATCCATGCCCTACTCATATGTCCACCGTGTCCCTCTAATTTGCATAGAATTTCCTTTGCCATTTTTCCCCTAACTCTTCCCTGAGACTGTACTCTCTCCCCATTTTTTAAACTATTTTCTCCTAGACTAGAGCAGTAAGCTCTCTCCCTACTGTGCCATCTTTGAACTCCCCAGCCTAACATAATTTAAATAGCAAATTTATATTTATTGGTGGCAGGAATGAAATTTAGATCTAGGTATACTTTGATACAAAACTCACAGCCTTTAGAAATATATTTAAAAGTTTAGAACTTCAACATACTTTTGATTGAGAAAAGCATTGTGTGCTGAGAAAATACAGCAGGGTTTTTTGTTTTCCTTTTCCTCCCTTATTATTACGGTACTTAGAAAGTGGATCCCTGCATACTTTTCTATTCATACAAAAATATAGCCGCGGCAGCCATTGGAGGGTGAACCAACGGCAAAGGAAGACCTTTCTCTCTGTCTCTCTCTCTCACTGTCCACTCTGCCTGTAAAATATATATATATATATATATATATATGTATATGTATTTTCTAAAAACTCAGCCCCGTTTAGAGTATCCATGCAAAATGTGAAGGGAAATGGAGTTCCCGCAGTAAGTCCAGATCTTATCAATGGAAACTTTGAAAAGAATGAGGATGCAAAGATGACATATAACCCTTTAGAAGACAAGTTCTATCTCAGTTCTTGCTACAAATTCCCCAGGCTTGGATTGTATGTCATGGTTCATCTTTCTGCTGGCTCTGGATCATTCACATGGAGAATCTCTAGAAAGCTGCTCCTCTCTGTCTTCTTCTATTTGTGCTTTGTTAACTTTGATACTCTGTTTCTAAGACAAGTTCATCAGTCTGCAGTATCCTTTAGCAGTGTGACAGGGTCTCTTCCTCTCCCCTTAAACCCAGAATAGTCCTGTGTAGGTTTGACCTGCAGAATGCAGCAGATGTAAGGCTGTGCTGAGTTGAGGGCAGAGTCTTAGGAGGTCTTCTGATTTTGATCTTCTGAGATCACAATGGGAGGGAGTACATCTGTTCCCACTGGAGGAGAAGCAAGCTATTCTGCCAGCCAGTGCCAACTGCCGGACATGCAGGTGAAATCCACAGGACCATGGTCTCCAGGAGAATCCTTTCCTGAATACAACGTATAAGTAAACACGTGTGAAACAAAGCCTTTCCAGTTTTAAGAAGCACAATAAGCAACAAACAGGTGCTGTCAGCAACTAACTGTTGAGAAGCCTTGTTGCGTAGCAAATGACAGCGGAAACAGTTGCCTTAGTTTCAATGCCTAACGTGAATCAGTGGTTCTAAGACGTAATAGATCAATCGGAGAAGACAGCAAGAAATACTCCCCTAATGATGATTTTTGAAGCACTAAATTGCTTCTTCTCTTTGCTTTTCTTGTCTGCTCGCAGGCCATCCAGACCTTTATCTTTTCTGTCTCAATTGTTGGAGCAAGAATAACTATTTTATATCTCAGTGCAAAGGTATTTTTTCACCTTGGGGAAAGCAGCATGTTCAGAGAGACTACAGATGGAGAGGGGTGGGTATAACGTCTCTAAGACAAACACGGGCCTAGATCCTTTCTTGCCAGTACATGACTGCTACACCTCCTTCTATCTTTGTTTTTAACTTTAGACACTTTGAGCCCAGAAATTCAAGTCTTGCTAGCAAAATTATTTATAAAACCGATGCCACTGCACTTTAACTGATTCCATGTTTCTTCATCCGTTCCTTGTTTCTTCCTATTATCCATTTCCTATATGGAAATATGGAAGACACCATTTGCTGGTCATCCAGTGTGGCAGGACTCTCACAGAAAACCTAAACTGCAAGTCTTACGAATAAACTTGACACGTGTGTTACTGCGTGGTGGATTTTAAAAAGAGTGGAATGATGACTGCAGAGACTTAAGGCAGCTGGGTTACTGTCTGTGCTGTGAATGTGCCCTTCAGCAGGTTCCCTGGTAGCATGATCTCTCCAGGAACATCAGACATGATGAAGGGAACATCAGTTGTCAGTGGGCAAAGAAACATCTATTCTACCCTAAGAAGCAGAGGCCTTTACATTGTAAGAGGAGTGATGAATGATCCCAAAGTTCCCGTCTTCCTGAATATAGAAAACATCTGAGTGATAATGAGTGTGGAGGTGTAGTGTCCTCTCCTAATCACCTAGTCTGTTAGGTATCACCAGGTGTTCTTCAATTTCCAGTGTGATTGGTGACCACACATCCATCTGTATTGTTTACACCTGATTCAATGCATGTGCACACCCTGTAAGAAAGTGTAAGACCTGACACCAAACTCAGGCTTGTGGAACAGACACCTCAGGCCATGGCTGGTTATTTCCATATACCGTTTGAATTCACTTCAACTTGGATTTTCCAGTTTTCCAGTGAGACTCTGATTATTTCAGTCAGAAGTCTCTTTCCTCTCCTCTACATGATGATCCCCTTGAACACAAAAGCCAAGTCTTCATTATTTGGTACTTTTGGGTTCTGGTTTTTGTGGTTCTGATTTTAATACATGTATACTAAAGGAAATTAAATTTTATTTGGAATTAGCTTGACTTCCCAGCGAAGGTCTTTTAAACTTTCATTAGGGCATACGGTGTTTTTCTTATTCCTTTTTTCTTTTTATTCTGCTCCTGTGACTTTGTAGGCTTTCTTCTACTCTAGCTATTGCAGTGTAATTGTTCCCTTAAGTATGTGCTTCCTCCACTGGGATGTATCTCTGAGAGAAAGAAGTGTATTATTTTCACAATTTTATTTCTAGCCTTTAACACGATGCTTTGATAGGTTTTACAAATATCTGCTAAAATTGTACATTTGTGCAAGAGAATAGAATAAGAAGCGAGCTGATGCAAAAAGACAAATGGCATGCGTTTCCCTGATTTGTGATAACTAATATACAGAGTGCAACACAATGCAATGCATACAAGGGAAATTAACATTTTGAAATTTGATTGTTGTTTACAGTCCTTGTCTATACTCTTGAGGAATAGTTGCTTTTCTACTTGCTGCTTGTTGAATTCCTTATTTAGTAGAGGGTTAAGATTGTGATTATAAAATAAAGTGAAAGCATGTTACTGTAAAAGTTAAAGAATAAAAAAGGAAGGCAGAGGCAAGGTGGGAGCATCGTTGGAAGCGAGGGTAGGTCGAGGAGCATCATTATGTTCTTAATTCTCTATATATGAAATATATGAAATTTGTTGACCTTAAATAAGCAAAACGTTTTTTAAAAAAGAGGGAGAAGCAACAATTTCTTGTGTCTCACAGCCATTACTTTCCAGGATGTTTGAATGTTTCCTGGACTTATACAGCAGCTATACTTAAAGGTTGCATTCTTGGACACTCCAATTCCGTGTCCTAAATAGGGCAACAAAATACTCATTTCGCTGATTGTCATTCAAAATTCTACTTGGAAGAATCAAAGCCATTCTTTGTAAGCCAGCAAAAGTCCTTGGCTCCAATTATTCAAAAGTTTAAAATCTGTAGGTAGCTATCACTACTCTATTTTAAAATGATTTTCAGTGCATACTATACATTTTTATTTCTAATATTTTATTTTTCTTATTTTTAATTTTTATAATGACATACATTCAATTATCTTTATAACCATAAGCTAAACTCTCTACTAAATACATAATTCAACTACCAGTAAGTAGAAAAGCCACTGTTCTACCAGAACATAGACAAGGACTGTAAACAATAATCAAATCTCAAAATGTCAGTTTTGCTTATATATATTACTTTTTTTGTACTCTGGATATTAGTTACCACAAATCAGGGAAAACATGGTATTTGTCTTTTTGGGACTGGTTTATTTCTGTAAGCATGATGGTCCCCAGTTGCATCCCTTTTGTTCCAAAAGACATGATTTCATTCTTTTTTTATGAATGAGTGCTATCCCATAGTGCATAAATCCCATAATTTCTTTATCTAGTCATCAGTGGATGGACATCTGAGTTGATTCCATATCATAGTTATTGTTAGTTGAGCTGCTATAAACACAGGCATATAGGTAACTCTTTCATATGCTGATTTCATTTCCTTTGCGTAAATTACCAGGAGTGGGATGGCTGGGACTTATGATAGTTCAATTTTCAGATCTCTGAGGAATCTCCATACTGTCTGCCACAATGGCTTTATGAGTTTATATTCCCATCAACAGTGCATTAGGAATAAAAGTTAAAAAAAAAAAAAAAACAACAGTGCAATAGGGTGCATTTGCCCCTCTATCCTCACCACCATTTATTGTTTTTTGATTTTTGGATTCTAACTGGGGTGAAGTGAAACCTCACTGTGGTGTTTATTTGCATTTCCCTGATAGCTCCTGATCCTGAGCATTTTCTTTATTATTATTATTTGACAGGTAGAGTTATAGACAGTGAGAAAGAGAGACAGAGAGAAACGTCTTCCTTCCGTTGGTTCACTCCCCAAATGGCCGCTACAACCAGTGCTGTGCCAATCCGAAGCCAGGAGCCAGGTGCTTCTTCTTTGTCTCCCATGTGGGTGCAGGGGCCCAAGCACTTGGGCCATCCTCCACTGCCTTCCTGGGCCACAGCAGAGAGCTGGACTGGAAGAGGAGCAGCCGGGACAAGAACCTGGTGCCCATATGGGATGCCAGTGCCGCAGGTGGAGGATTAACCAAGTGAGTAACGGCGCCAGCATCTTTTAAGGAGTCTGTTAGCCATTTGTATTTTATCCTTTGAAAAATGCCTGTTCATGTATTTAGCCCATTTCTTAATTGGATTTTTGCTCTGTTGTTGAGTGTCTTGAGCTTCTTATGTATCCTGGAGATTAATCCTTTATCAGATGCATAGTTTGCAAATATACATGCTGCATTTAAATGTGAAAAAGAGCCATGAAATTGAAGACCCTTGTGATTCCTGATACTAGCTGGAGGAAAGAAAAGTACTCCTGAAGACCAGGAACCTTAGATGACTGAAAGAGAGTACTTCCGTTGCACTTGGGCAATTTCCTAATTGGAGTTTGGTGGTGATAACAGTTTGTTATGATATCTTAAGACTATATACCTGGTGATCAATTTTTGAAACAAAATGTTATGTCTTTGGGTTTCAGAAAAAATCCTTTTCATGTCCACAAGGCAAGAATAAAAATAAAGCATGTTTTAATGGATAAAAGAAAACTATGACTATAATGATAAGATCATTTTCAGATAGATATTTTATATCCTTTTCAAATCTAAATGTTACTTTTTTGAAATATTAACTTTATCAAGGTAATTATGTCTGGAAGAATGATTTGTGTAAAAGTACATAAAACATGACAAAATTAATATTTAATCAAAATTAGCCTGTGTCCCTCAGCTCCTAAATAGGACCAAAGAAAAATGTTAGTCTTGAGGCGAATGTTTTCACTTGTGATGGATGCTCTTTTTGAGAAAAGTAAAATAAAACAACCCTTTCTCAGCTTATACACTTCTCCTGTTCCTTAAGATTAATTATATACTCTGCATGTCAGCTTGAAAGAGTGTCTTTGTAAAGGTAATTAAACAGAGGAAACTGTTAAACTAGAACTATATTTTAATTGCATCTGTGTTGTTGCTTAATTTTCAGTCTAGAGATGAAAAACTAAAATGTTAGATAATGAATGTGTGGTACCAGCATCTAATTCTCAGGTGAGTTCAGCTACAGAGATTGATGTTAATAACTTCCTTTGAAGATTAATTGTTTCAAGAGAGATGGATGAATATTTCTAAAATCTCTTCCTCATTTTCCTGTTGCATTTATGGCTACACTATGTTCACACACAGTGTGTGATATGTTTGAAGATGCTGCTTATCAGTTAAAGCCTTAACAAAACCGAGGCTGTGATAAGTTTACTTGATTAAAATGAATGTGTTTTTTATTTGTTTCCCAAGGCTAGCTCGGTCTACACATGCATTTAAACCAGTATCCACCACTTTGAGAGGCATTTTATTTACTAGTATCTAAACTATCAGCCATAGTCATGTTGCTCTTATTTTCAAAGTTAATGATCTACTTGAAGGCTGTTAAAAGGGACTCAGGCACAGTGTTGAAGGTAAAAAGAGAAACACTGGATTATTAAAATTGTTTCTCAGGCTAGTATTCATTTTTATTTGACTGCATAAAAATAGCATCTCAGTTTTCCTTTAATATTATATAATTATAATAGTTAATAATTATAGTGTTAAATAATTATAATAGCTACTTTATAAAGATTAATAGATTCAGTACTAGATTACAGCATTGCATTTTCCATTAAACAGAAGTGCATGAGAAGTTCGCAACATCATTAGCATTTGACTGTATACTAAATCAATGTCAAGAGATGGAAAATTGACTGCTAACCATTTCTTGCTCTAAAGTCATTCATTTTATTTATTAATATATAATTATCAATAAATGAATATTTACTGGTTGGGTTTATATAATAAATTATGTATATTTACATTTTATATTTAATTAAGTTTTAATTAAATATACATATATCATCTATTTACAAGTCATCAAAATGGCATTAATGTCTAAAATATTATTGGAGTTTTATTCATACATTTGAATTTTAATGTAAATTCTGAAAAATTACTGTTTAACATGACATCTAATAGAAAATAAAAAAGGCAGCCTGTTAATTAGTTTATTTATAACAATAATTAATGCGAATCATTTAAACTGATCCAAGATGGCTGAATAGTGAGAAGCTTCACTACTTCAGCCACAGAAAGATAGTAGAGAAACAGGAAAGATCACATTCCCAAGGGAATTATCAGGAGAAATTCTCAGTGAATGGGCAGAACAGAGCCTCTGTGAGAGAAAAGTCAGACCTGCAACTACTTGCTGGCTCCAGGCTAAGATTTGATCTCCCCACAGCAGAGAGGAGGGTGCTGCAGCCCTACAGATGGAAGCGTTGACTGGAGGAATATCCCACAATCCCCTCTGGCTTTGAGTCATGCCTGGGGAGGCTGGTAGAGCTCTGAGTGACTACTTTGCTCCGTGAAGTGGGGCCATGCTGCCTCTCTCCCATCCTTCCACCAAAGAGCCAGACTCAGTTTGCTGAGGCAGAGCTGAGAACTCTGTCCTGGGTCAGGGAACGATGGATCATTCCTCCATTGCTGAAGGCCAATGGGGCTGAAACAGTGCGGTTTGCAGATTAAAGAGTGGGCCCCCCGAACCCTGTGGCTGTGAAAGTCTTGGGCATGGACCAGGAAGCTGAGAGGGTCGTAGGTTGGGGCTGGGTTCTTGTGCAGGGCTTTGTCTTAGTGTGGAGACTCAGTGGCCCATGCATGCTGCAGAGGGATGGCATGGAGGGATCAGGGGACACACTGTGGAGTGGGTTTGTGTCCTGCATTGTGCATTTATCCGGTTTGGTGGGGTACACAGGCATTGTGAACTCATTCTAGGCGCTAAATCAGCTGGTTCACCCTGAACGTACTAGCCAGCTCCAACATCTCCCTCCATGACTGTTTTCAGAAGTGCCTGCCTACTGGATGTTACTCTGGAGTCTTACCACACTAAACAAACAGTGGCCAAAGCTCCCTAGCCCAGCCAAGCGCACACCACCAAAACTAGAGTCAGCCTTAGGCACTCCATTAGCCACAGAGGCAAATTCCCAGGCTTTCAATAATAATAACAACAACAACAACAAAAAACCCTCCAGAGATCATAACAAGAAATTCCTCCAGATGTGTAAAAATCAACATAGGAATACAGAAAAGGTGACCAAGGAAAACAGAAATTCATGAATATTGGGCAATGAATACAGGGAGATAGAAAACATGCCTGAAGAAGAATTCAAGAGAATAATTGCAAGGATACTGAAAAATACAGGGGAACAGTTTAATGAAATTTGGACGTTAGTATATGACATAGATGAAAAATCCAGCAGAGAGAGATTGAAGGAAAACCAAACAGAATTATCAGAAAGCAATTATTCAGTAAGTCAAGCAGAAAAATAGAGTGGAAAGCCTTAATGACACCTAGATTTGGTGAGGCAGAAAAAGAATATCTGATCTAGGAGACAGGTTTGATGTAATATTTCAGAGAAAAAAAAAAAGGAGAAGAAGAAAAAAATCACATCAAAAACAGTGTTTGGGATCTATGGGATACCATAAAACAACCAAATATACGTGTCTTAGGAATTCCTGAAGACATTGGAAAAAAACAATGACTTAGAAAATGCATTCAGTGAAAATGCATTCCCCAATTCGGAGAAAGATGTGGACATTCAAATACAGGAAGCCTATAGAACCCCAGATAGGCATGTTCTGAAAATACATCACCATAACACATTGTAGTCAAGCTTTCAAAAGAAAACATAAAGAAACTATCCTGAAATTTTTAAGATAAAAAAAAAATGTCAGGTCAGCTTTAAAAGAGCTCCCATCAAACTGACGACAGATTTCTCAACAGCAACTCTACAAGCCAGGAGAGAATGAGAGATACAGTCCAAGTTCTAAAAGAAAACAAAAACAAAAACACTGCCAACCCAGAATACTTGACGCAATATAAGCACAAATTAAAAGAATTTGTCATCACCGAGCCAGCCTTACAAATGATATGTAAATATGTATAGCACGCAGAAACAGAGAAATCAACTAGCATCATGAAAGCCTGTGAAGACAGAACACCTCTAAGTAAAGGAACACAGGAGGTTCAAAACAAACAATAGGGATGGATAATAACTTTGAATACAAATGTACTAAATTCTCCAATTAAAAGATACAGAGTGCATAAGGAAATATGTATATATATATATGTATATACATGAAATATATATTTCAACAGAACTTGAAAATCAAGTGGTTATAATAATTCTAAATTTATACAAATATATCAATATATATGATGGAATATTACTCAGCCATCAGAAAGAACAAAAAACTGACATTTGGTATAAAATGGATGCATCTGGAGGTCATTATGCTGTTACATAAGGCAGAACTAAAAAGACAATATTAAGTTTTCTCTTATTTGTGGTAGTTAATATATAGAGTTTAAAAACTGTATGAATGGCATATCATTTGGTATATGGTTATAAATTGTGCTTCACTAAATAATAACCACAATATACTTTTATTCCACACATTAAAAAATAATGGGGGTATCGTGAGGACTCTAGGGTCCTAATAATGCTTTGTTCTTAGTTTGGGTGTTATGCATGTGATCTTATGACAAACAAACCTCATTCGACTGTACATTATGTACATTTCTTGATATGTGTACTGTATTTAAATAAAATGTTAAAGAGTACAAATATTTCTTTTGGGAGTTAAATCTTAAGTGAATTTATATTCAACAAAATAGAAAATTTGTATGATTCATATTTAAAATCATACAAACTGAAATTTTATGAAATTATGTAATGGAAGAGTCATTCGTGATTGTTGCAGATAAGTGCCACCTTGGAAGATTATATGCTATTCACAAAGCCAGATAGGACATTTTTTTTGCCAAAGAAACTGTTTATTTAATAAGTACAAATTTCATATGTACAACTTTAGGAATATAGTGATTCTTCCTATCATACCTGCCCTCCCACCCCCAATCCTAGCTACCATCTCCTCCCTCTCCCAGTCCCAGTCCCATTCTTATTTAAGAAAAAAAAGTTAAAAAAAAATGTTCCTTGATAGTCAAGACAAAGGCTGCTCAAGTCATTGTTTCTCAAAGTCACTTTGAGAAATTTCACTTTATACAGATTTTGTTTTAGGTTATCAGAGATCAGGGAGAACATATAGTATTTGTCCCTCTGGGACTGGCTTACTTCACTCAGTATGATGCTTTCCAGATTTATGCATTTTTTTGAAAATGACTGGATTTCATTTTTTTACTGCTGTATAGTAACCATAGAGTACATGTTGCATAATTTCTGTATCCAGTTTTCAGTTGATAGGCATTTAGGTTAATTTCAAATCTTAGCTATCGTGAATTGAGCTGCAATAAACATGGGGCTGTAGATAACTCTTCCATATGCTGGTTTATTTCCCTTAGGTAGTGTAAGGCCACCACAAAACACACCAAACACTGGAGTAAGGGAAAGAGTTTATTGGGGGAAACCTTACAGACTGGAGGGAAGGGGCAAAAAAGGAAGAGAGGGAGAAAAAGAGTGTACTTGGGCCATCCTCCACTGCACTCCCTGGCCACAGCAGAGAGCTGGCCTGGAAGAGGGGCAACCTGGACAGAATCCGGCGCCCCAACCGGGACTAGAACCCGGTGTGCTGGCGCCGCAAGGCGGAGGATTAGCCTAGTGAGCCGCGGCACTGGCCAGGAGCAGGTCCTTTTAAAACTTCGCAGGGAGTGGGCAGGGAAGTGGGAGCAGCGAATCCCATTAGGATGGGGGTGGGGCTGACACTGGTGGTTGGGCTTCCAGCAATGGCAGTGGGGGCTAGAGCCTAGGATGGTGTCAGGGTGTGGATCTCACCATAGATAAGACTGCCCCCTTTTCCTAACAGGTAAATTTCCAGGAGTGGGATGGCTGGGTCATATGGTAGGTCTGTATTAAGATTTCTGAGGTATCTCCATAGTGTCTTCCACAGTGGCTTTACCAGTTTACATTACCAGCAACAGTGGCTTATGGTATTGTTTCCTCACATCCTCACCATGCACAGTAAGTACACAGAACTCCTAATAGGCATGACCAGAAAAGATCTTCAACATAACACATTATAATCAAATTCTCCACCAAAAAAAAAAAATAAATAAATAAAATAAAGATTCTGAAGCATGCATAAGAGAAATGCCTGATTACTTTCAGAGGATCTCCAAATAGACTCACAGCAGACTTCTCATCAGAAACCCTACAAGCTAGGAGAGAATGGGGAGATATAGTCCAAGTCTTAAGAGAGAAAAAAAAAATCAACCCAGGATATTACAGCCTGGAAAACTCTCATTTATGAATGAAGGAGAAACAAAGATATTCCATGAAAAAACAGAAACTGAAAGAATTTGTCACCACCCATCTAGCCCTACAAAACATGCTAAAGGATTATCTCTACACAGAAACACAGAAACATGGTCATCACAATGGAAGAAGGTAAAAGAAAGAAAGTTCCCAGTAAAAGTACACAGACTGGATGAATGGATTAAAAAACAAAACCCATCTATTTGCTGCCTACACATCTCACCAACAAAGACGAATGCAGATTGAGAGTGAAAGGACAGCAAAAGATAGTCCATTCTAACAGAAACCAAAAAAGAACTGGTGCAGCCATCCTAAAATCAGACAAATTAGACTTTAACACAAAAACTGTTAAAAGAGACAATGAAGGACACTATGTAATGACTAAGGGATCAATTCAATAGGAAGATGTGACTATTATAAACATATATATGCACTTAATTACAGGGCATCTGGCTATTTAAAAGCAATGTTAAAGGATCTAAAGGGAGACATAGACTCCAATATAATAGTAATGGGGGGATTGCAATACCCCACTTTCAACAATGGACAGATCAAGCAGAAAGAAAATCAGCAAGGAAACAGCAGATTTAATCGACACTATAGACCAAATAGACCTAGCTGATATCTACAGAGCCTTTCACCTACAAGCTACAGAATAGAAATTCTTCTCACCAGTGCATGGAACTTTCTCTAGGATTGACCACATGATGGTCATAAAAGAAGTCTGAGTGAATTCCAAAAATCTCCAAATTTCAGATGCTTTCTGTTACTATTTCAATTAAAAGGCCTTCTAATCCTTTCTCTCTTTCCATGCCCTCCAGGATCTCCTAGAAGCCATATGTTGGGTCGTTTGATAGTATCCTGAGGATTCCCAACAGTGTTTTTTAGTTTTCTAATTTCTTCTTCTTGTGTTTGGTCTGACTATATAAAATCTTGTGCTTTGTCTTGTAAGTTGGATATTCTTTTTTCTCCTTCATTGATTCTGTCATTATGGCTCCCCACTGTATTATTTATTTGTTCTATTGAATTCTTCATTTCCAAGATTTCATTTTGACTTGTCTTTAAGTTCTCAAATTTGTGGGAGAAATATTCTTTCATGTCATGTATGATTTCATTAGATCGTCCATTTGCTTCTGATTACTTCTAAGTAATCCTTTGATCAACTTTATGAATTCCATTTCTGGCATTTCTTCAATTTCATCATCTTCACAATCTAGTCCTGAAGTGTTGTTTTCTTTTGGGGGTGTCACTTTGTCTTTCTTGTTCTTGTTTCTTGGATTCGTGTGTTTGTTATTTGACATTTGTGAGGCTACTCATTGGCTTCTTTGATTTTTCACTGAGGTAACTTTGGCTTTTATCTGGACTTTGTGTGATGTACGAAGTATCTGCTTTCAGTGAATACCTAGAGCTGTGTGGTGGGAGTGGCCCAAGAGCTCTGTCCAGTACTCCAGTGTGAAGGGTGTGTTTGAGGTGACACAGCCAGGTTTGAAGTGTTAAATCCCCCCCCCCTTTTTTTTATCCTAAGGGAGGTTTCTTCTTGTCTGTTGGCATAGACTCAGCTGAGCTCATCTCTTTCAAAGAGACCAGTTCCTAGTCGGTAGTCCCAGTGAGTATATTATTTATCTTCCCTGCCACAAGGACCACACAAAAGATCTGCACAGTCCTCAGTATAAGCTCATATTCCCCAGCAATGTCTCTTGCCAGGTAGTCAGCAGGCCCTGATCATGTGGAGCCTCCCACAGGGACTGCCCAATGTTCCAGCCACACCCTGAACCTTGGTGTTTTCACAGTCCCAGCACACAAGCCTCCCACAGTCAGGAGCACCAGCCCCATGTCCATTCTCCTCATCAGACTCGGGATTCTCCACTTGGCTGGTTGCTGGGAGCAGACACGAACTGGCACAGCTGTTACATATGTCCAAAATGGCACCTGCTCTTTGTCAGCTTGTTACAGGACACCTTTGCAGGATGATCGGGAAGAGATGCCCCCCTTTGATTTTTATCCTCTGGTTTGGTGCGGACACTGTCTCCCACAGAGCTCCAAGCTGGGTTCCCTCCAGGCTCTTCCTGCAGCCTTTTCACCCATGGCTTGAGCTGCTGCAGTCTGGTCTCACTTTCTGTCCAACACTGGTGCAGATGCTCTCTGCTGGTGGGGCCCTAAGTTGTGCACATCTTTGCCCTCCGTGTAGCTCCACCGTGTTCCTTCAATTTACAGAGTTTCCTCTGCTGTTTTCTCCCTACCTCTTTCCTGAGACTGCACTGTTTTCACTTTGTTTAAACTATCTTTTCCTAGACTCAAGCAGCAAGCTCCCTCCCTACTCTGCCATCTTAATCCTCCCAGGAAATTTGTTTACCATCAATGTTATTGATGTTATTGGTTCTCTGAAACATATTGGTACGTCCACTAATTGTTTTATAATGAACATATTATAAGCTTAATTTTGGTGAAAAATATGTTCTGTGAATCTAACTACCTATCCAACAATAATATCATGCTTAAAAATAAGTACTTCATAATTCAGATATATACTTTATATACAGAAAAATGGCTGAGTATTATGTTAAATTTAAATATTGGACACAAGTCTTATCCTCTGGTAATAGTGATTCATTTATTCACTTTTCATTTGAAATTTAAATACCCACAATATAGCAGGAACTTTCTTATTTGCTCATATTATCAGTATAATGATGATTGCAACTACAATGATACTGAAGAAAGGGTATTGATCCTGACAGAGAGCTTGATCTCACTCAAATAGCAGAACAATCCAATGAGGTGTTTACTTTCTTTATGCCCATGGATTTGAAGGAACTGGAATTTTAATTACTTTTTCTGGTGACACATAGATACAGATCAACTGGTAGGGATTTATTCCTTCCAGTAAGATGAGGGATGCCTTAAATATTGGGTAAAAAACAAGAAATGCATAATTTTAATAGTCTATTTGTGTGAGCAGCATATGCACACGAATTATCATGCTTTGTGGTCCCATCTCAGAAAGAGTGGCAGAGACTGAACACTGAGATGTCGCTCCCCCTCTTCATGGAGGAGCAACACAGGACTCTGCGCTGTTCTTTTCGTCTGCTCGGCCCTCCCCGGGTTTGCTGCTGGTTCTTCCCGGGTTGGCTACTATCCCTTCCACCTCCGTGGAAGGGCAGTTCCCCCTGGCCGCATTCCCCACTTCCGCAGGGGAGCGGCACACCGCCGGCCGGTTCTCTCGGGGGCTGCACGGGTTCCCTTAGATGTTCCCCATAGATGTTCCTGGTGCATGCCGTTTCTCTCCTCCTTTATAGTCCTCCTCCGCCAATCCCTACTCGGCTGCCCACACGCCAGGTACGCTGCTCTCCTCCAATCAGGAGCAAGTCCTACAGTTAATTGGTTGAACTGGAGGCAGCTGTGCGGAAGCTGTTTACTTCTCTCCCAGCGCCATATTGTGGGAGAGCAGATGCATAGAATAAGTCCTAATTCGAGTAACTCAGTCTAGTCCGGATTGCTCCCCACACTGAGATACTGCGGATAGTTTCATGAAGGAGAAAGAGTATTTCCAAAAAGCAAAGATAGCAGAACTTGAAAATCAAGTGATTCACAGTGAAAAGTTCCTTTGAGAACTATTTCTGGTAGAATTAGGATAGGAAAATAGACATTCCCCAAGTGTAGCAATGAAGGAATTCTGAGTAGAAATACAGAAATTAATTTTAGTAGGGAGCGTGAAAGCAAAGCGGGTGTAGATGAAGTTAATGAATGGTTACAAGAGGACAAAAGGATGCTATTAAGTATATAGGATGATTTCAAAACTGCATTCACATGTAGCCCCTTTTATGTAATACCACAGTGATCACTTCCTATTGGTCTACCCCTGTTTCTTTCGGGTTATTATGTCTCTATCTCTGGCTTTTTGCTATCTATCAGTATCAATCATCTTTCTATCATCCAATTATCTGTCAGATTATGTTTCTTCATCACCGTCTTCAAATCCATGCCAAACTACTTACATCAGCTCTGCATGGCCAGGTTTTGATCAGTCTTTTTTTTTAACCTTTATTTAATAAATATAAATTTCCAAAGCACAACTTTTGAATTATAGTGGCTTTTCCCCCATAACCTCCCTCCCACCTGCAACAATGCCATCTCCCACTCCCTCTACCATCCCATTCTTCATCAAAATTCATTTTCAATTATCTTTATATACAGAAGGTCAACTTAGTATATACTATGTAAAGATTTCACCAGACTGCACCCACAAAGACACACAAAGTAAAGAGTACTGTTTGAGTAGTAGTTTTACCGTTAATTCACATAGTACAACACATTAAGAACAGAGGTCCTACATGGGGAGCAGGTGCACAGTTGATTTAACAATTGACACTCTTATTTATGACGTCAGTAGTCACCCGAGGCTCTTGTCATGAGCTGCCAAGGCTATGGGAGCCTCTTGAATTCACAAACTCCGATCTTATTTAGACAAGGCTATAGTCAAAGTGGAAGTTCTCTCCTCCCTTCAGAGAAAGGTACCTCCTTCTTTGATGGCCCGTTCTTTCCACTGGGATCTCACTCACAGAGATATTTCATTTAGGTCTTATCCCATGTATCACTTCACTCCCTAACTATCAGCTCTTTTAAGATTCTAAAATATTTCAGGCTTGCCAACTTTGGCCTTTGCAAACAGTCTCTCTCTGCCAGGAAACTTATGCCCCTTAATCCTTACTGGATTTTTCTCCTCCAAACAGGTATCATGTATATCACTTTCTCAAATGAAACTTCTCTGACCATTCATAATTAGATCTTTTGTTTTTCTCTATTTTGAATTGCTACTTACTTCTTCCCTAACTCTCACATGTTATTTACTTGTTCATGCTGTTGTTCTGTGGCTTTGTGTCAGGATTTCACAATGCAGACATTCAGGTTCATTTCACTTACCCACCCAGCAGTAAGCAGCCTTATAGCTGGTGTTCTGTACACAATGCTTTAACAAGTGAATAAATGCTAAGTAGGGTAGTTGCTTGAAACTATGAACAAAACAAAGACACATTGCTATAAATTACTCAAGGAACCTTAAGGCTGTCTATGGAAATGGTTCTAAATTATCTGGAATGATTCACAGTTTATTCTCTGAGTGCCTTGGCATTGGCCTAAGTTCTTTCTTTTTCACCAACAACTTAGGAATAGGGCTGATAGCCCAGTTTTAGAGGTCAACATGAATACAGTAATATGAAAAACTTTAAAAAGCCATTGGGAATGTATTCATTCTGTCATCGATGAAGAATAAAGTAGTCCATTCCAAAGTATTTTTTCTAGCAAAATAAATATTTTAATTAGTATCCTTAGAAATGGGTGCTCAGGGTGGGCATTTGGCCTAATGTTTAGGATGCCTGGGTTTGATTCCCCCTCTGACTCCTGATTGCTACAAATGCAGACCCTGAAGGGTGGCAGAAATGACTCAAGTAATTGAGTTTCTGCCACTCACATCAGAATGTGGATTGTGTTCTCAGCTACTGGCCTTGGCCATCTCAGATATTCAGAGTAAACTAGCACACACCCCCACCCCTGTGTGCACGTGTATAACTGTCTCTTACTCTTTCTTTCTCTTCACTTCTCATTTTTTTTTTAAAATGCATGCTTATCCAATCCAAAAACTACAGCAATAGTGTGGCCTTCTATGCAAGGAAATATCAAAGAGCTCCGTAAAAATAGAATTAAAAGGTAATTTTATTTTGGAATAAAATTTTTAAGACCATGCATAGATTTTTGAAACCTTTCATGCAAAATATATTTTATCAAAATTTCCATAAATAAGATTAGAAACTTGATAAATTAGGAAGCTTTTCTTTAATCATTTAAGTAATCCCTTTTGCTTTAATTTAAACTGTTTTTCTGATTATAGAGGAAGCTATGAAATAAATCTCTTTTCAAAAAATATCTTTTTTTTAAGTTTTGAAAAAAGCCAAACATAGGTAAATGTTAAATATTCCACAAATAGCAAGACTATAAAGATGAGAAGCCCACTTTCTAGCTGATTACAGAGGCAACCACTCCTGCCAACCCCTTGCAAACCTAAAACCATATTCAACAATATTCATTCACTTTGTTGATAGTTATCTAAGATGGAAGTAGAAAGTAAAGATCTGACACCATCCAATTGTTGCAATTATTTTCTCTCTCTGACTCTCTATGTCTACATTTATGCTTGTGTGTGTGTGTGATGTATATATGTGTGTGTATATAAATAAGGGTATTTTATTTCCTTAACATAAAATACAATTGAAAAAAGTACTCTTCATGTAATTAACACTTCACCAATATATATGCATTATCTAACTTTAGCACTCATTACTTCACTCACGTAAAGGCGTTTTATAATAAAGTATGGAAGCAAACAGTGGCAATTTAGTAGTAATGATTGACATAAACTAATATGTGTGTATATGCTATATAAATATATATATACACATGTGTAAATTCTGACAAACCCAGTGGGAGAAATAAAAATACAAACACATATCCATGCACTCACAGTTGAGTTTCATAATTAAGCGAATGATTATTTTTAGACTACAAATTATTGCACATCCACCATTATGTTTTGTGGGATTGTCACTGGTGTTAAAAGGTCACTCAGAGAAAGCTGGAATAATGAGTCTTGTAAAAGTAGAAGCCACTGAAATGCAATTAATGGCTTCATGAAAAAAGTTAGAGGTGGAAATTAAGAAGTTTAGGATAATGCATTTATTTTCCTTCAAAAAGCCTGTATGCACAAATAAGTCTAAAACCTTCAAAAAAGGATGATATTTTTCTAGCTAAGGAAAAATAATGAATTGATTTACTAGAACATGTGTTCCTCCTAGATATTAGATTAATTGTGACATTATTTTTCAGGTATTTCATCACACATTTTATCAAAGTAGATTTAAATGTATATATGATGTAGAAGAAATTACCCCAAGTCAAATATATGCATTGAGTATTTCTCTGGATTATTTTCCTCTTTTTAAATACTAATAACAGGGCAAATAAAGAAATGCTCAAACTATATACCTGTAAAATTATTTTTGTTTAATTGCAAAAGAAACATATTTCTGAAAAATATCAAAGGTTTCTATTTGTAGGCACTGGTTTGTGCCTATGGATGACATCAGAATTTCCAATTTTTTTTTACATACCAACATCTTCCATAGCAATATGTGATTCACCAATCCTCTAATGAAACTAAAATAAGTTAATAATCTGTGATATAAGTATAGTTTAAATGCAATTTTAATTATAATATTTAATTATTGTATTTTTAAAGAATTGTACATAAGTATATGGAATTTATAAATTATTAATACCATTAAAATCTTCAACTTAATTCATAGAATAAGATATGATGAAGACTAAATGTTTCCAAAAGAAAATATTTTATTGCTAAATCATTATTAAACTGACATTTTGTATCAGGCTTGTTTTTGGGACCAGAGACATATTGAAAGGTAGGATGAAATTATTATTTTTTACTACATCAACAAAGACTCTGTAATTTTTTAATTACTGCATTATTATTGATAAGTTAAATCAAATAATTTAATATCTTACATCCTAAATGAGAAAATGAAAAGTTCCAGATTGCTGTGCTATTTAAAATGCCAATTATTTCTCATTATAGCTATTTTTTTCTTTTAAATGATTGCATATTGTTATAGAATTTTTTATTAGATTATTTTAAAGTTTTTTACATCAGAATTTGGTAAATGAAGGAATCTCAAGTCAATTGGAAAAAAGTAAATAATTTTATTTTCTTCATAAATGCATTTCAACTAAGAAAGGTTTTTGTTCCTATTTTTATCAATCACAAATTGTGATAATAATTTTGAGTGTAATCATAATTTTAAAAACAATTTCAAAACGTCACTTATTTTATAATCGAAGCATTAAATCATTTTGAACATTTGAATACATTTTCAAAAACTAAATAAACTCTGTAAACATCTAGGGCACAGCCAGGACCTATGATTAGGACTCACAAACCCCTTTCGGCTTTCTTGCATTCACAGCGTTTTTGAATGTTGAATCAGCTTTCAGCTGCTGGGTGCAGGGCGGTTACTTTGCATTACTGGTTTCCTATACCACTGGGTTCAGTTTGGTTAACTTCTGGGGAAGATGACTGCATCCTGTGTCATGGATAAGATGACCTTTGACACACCCCTCTTTTCATGACTGTTTTCTAGTTCTGAGTTGAGGAACACAGCCTCTTAGTCTGCTGGAAGTGTGTGTGTAAGATTAGCATTATATGACAAGGTCTTTAGCTTCTATTTATTTGAATTTGACAGTGAAACACCTGTCCTAGGCATTTCCATTGTTTCTGTATTATTAAAATATATATCCATGCAATGTGTATGCAAACACCAAGCCAGTTAGGACAGCAGAGGTTTGAAACAGGGAGGTTGATCAGCATCACCTGAGGAGCCTGTTAAATCAAACACTGCTGGGGGCCACGTCCAGTCTCGGCTTGAAAAGGGGTGGGCTGAGCTTGAGAGTGCACTTTTCCAGGAAGTTGCTGAGTGCTGCGGGTGCTGCGGGTGCTGCGGGTGCTGCGGGTGCTGCGGGTGCTGCGGGTGCTGCGGGTGCTGGGGGTGCGGAGACCCCCTTCGCAGACCCTTGTGCTCCGCAGGTTAGTGCTGGGACAGAGACCTCCTCGTCACTCAGCTTTAACCGCTGTCAGCCCAGGGCCAATCTTGCTGCACATGTATTGCTATCTTATTGTGTTTCCCCCAGATTATTCTAAAGCGAGGTGTGAGAAATAATGCTGTTTTATTTGTAAGTCTGTCAGAGTTTGCCCCCAAGTTACAGGGACTGTTTTTCTCATTGTTCGTTGTTGATATTTGGAAATGTAATTGCAATTGATTTCTGTGTATCCATCTTGTATGGTGTGATGTGACTAACTTTACTGTTTCTACGGTTTTTTTTTTTTTTTTTAAACTTTTGTGGGTGGTTGCCTGCAATTTTCCACATAGATAATGATGGCCATCTGAAGAGAGACAGTTTATTTCATCCCTTGCAGTCTGCATGCCATTTATGTCTTTTTCTTGAGTATTGTGATAACTGGAACTTGTAGTGCTATGGTGCATAATAGTTGCAAGGGCACGTGTCCCGTTCCTCTTTCCAACTTTAGAGGGAACGCTCATTCTTCCATTGTTCAGTATGAGTGAGTACTTTCTGTTCCTGACTTTCTGAGTGGTCTCCCCCTCCCCATGAGTAAATGTCTGATTTCATCAGCTGTTTTTCTTTAGTTGTTATTGTGGATTGCTCAGGCTGATTTTCAAATGTTAAATGGGCTTTGCATGCCTAGAAAAAAAATCTCTTTTGGCAATGGTATTTCATTCATTTTATTTGTTGCTGGATTTCAAATGCTGATACCTTGTGGATTGGTGTGCCTGAGTTCATGAGAGAGAAATACGTGGGTGCTCTTCTGCTTATTTTTGCTACTGTGTTTGAAATCCTGGCCTTATAAAAGGAGCTGGTAGTTACTCTTCTCCTTTTTTAAGGATTGTGTCAACACGCATGCTAATACTTCTCTAAATGGTAGCATTCTTCAGCGAAACCAGCTTAACCTGGAGGCTTCTCTTTTGGAAGTTTTAAAAGTTATAAATTCAATTTCATAAATGATTTCACAGCTCTTCAGATTGTCTATTTCAGTTGCTTGAGTTTTGATAGTTACTAGTTTTTGAAGTTGCTTTATTTCTTCCAAGTTTTGAATATGAGCATAAAGTTATTCATAGTTTTCCCTTTTCAACTTCCTAATATCTACAGGATTTGCAGTGCTACCCCCTATTTAGTTCCTGATATAGGTGATACATGTCTTTTTCATTTCTCTTTTTCTGAGTCTTGCTAGAGGCTTATAAATTGTATTGATTTTTTTTAATAATTAGGTTTTATTTTCATTGGTTTTAGTCTGTTGTCTTCCTATTTTCAATTTTTTTGATTAATTCCTCCCTTCTGTTTGCTTTAAGTACATTTTGCTTTTTCCCCAAGTTTCCTGAGATAGAAACTTGGGATATTGATGTGAAACCTTTCTTTGTTTCTACTGTAAGAATTTAGTGATTATATGTAATTTGAAGGTTTGAAATTTCTAAAAGCATTATACTGTTTAACAATATTTGTAGCAAAGATAGGCAAACTTCCTTTGTGAAAAGTGACAGTTACTATACTGGACTTTGAGGGCCACATATTCTGTTGCAATTACTAAACATTCATGTGCAGTAGGAGCCCTACTATAGATAACCCAAGCAAAAACGTGCTGAGCTGCAACAAAAGTGGATATTGACAATTGAGAGGTAGAATTGGCTGGTGGAAAGACATTTGTAGACCCATGATCCAAAGGATAAACAGACAGGGACATGAGCATGCACGCCTGTTCTCTCCTGTCATGGCTTCAGGGTATAACATATTTTTCTAGTTAAAAGATAAAATACATAAATAATTTCTCTACTGATTTTTAAATATAGAAAACTGCATTTTCAGTTAGAACTGTCAATGATATAAATCCTCTGGAACACAGGTAATTCTTGTGGATTCAGTTATCAATACATGGGAAAATGTAGACTAGAATATGATCTTACTACACAGACTCAGAAGCTCACGACTGTATTGCCATTAAATAGCAGATGCTCAAATAATATTCACTTAGCAAACATTAAAATAATACTATTTTGTTTATTTTTCAGGTAATCTTATAGTAGATTGACTTTTTCCAAAAAGAGACCATAAATTGTTTTTGACAACAGACTATTAACCAGGTTTTTCAAATTATAATAAAAATATTTTCTGAAATAACTAATAATTCAGTCATTGGTACAATGGTGAAATATAATTTACATAAATGTTTATTTTTCATCAAAGGTTACTTGCATTCCATTTCCAAAATTTTTGCTTCTAACGATTTAATAAACACTCTTCATTGGCCATTTATCTTCATTTTCAAAGATGACTATATTTTGTTAATGGTATTTTATGAACAAATGACTTGAGGGCTATAAAGTTTAGTATCTTTTTCAGTATTGTAGTTAGGATGATGAGGAGAAGAAAGCAGACATTCTGCTTGCTTGTGTGCTCTTGGTTTGGAAATCATGAATGAGATATTAGATACTCGGAAAACCAGGAAGTTATGAAATTCTATCAGGAGACTAAAGAATGCTGATTTTCCAAATTTGTCCTTTCCATGTTTTGGGGAATGTTAATGGAAAAAAATGTTAATAGAATGAACTCTGAAATGTAACCTTCCAAATGTTAATGGCCTTCTGAAAAAGGTAAGCAACATTATCAGGGGGAAAAAAAAACCTTGAGTAGAGGAATTAGTATGACACTGAGTATTGCTTATCACTACTAGGAAAACTGTTTTAAAAAAGGCTAAGTTGAGAATGAATGAGATGTTAGTAGCTATGGGTGGGCAGTAGCCAATAAAGGTGGTGACCAGGATAAAGTGGATCAAAGATGACAAGCACTTGGGGATCGCATGAGGAGAAAGCAGAATCTGCAAGTAGAAAAATTGGTTGTGATCTTTGGCTGGGGTGCTGCAGCTGGTGCACACTGACTGTGGTGGGCTTCTTGTTAAAATTTCAGAAAGTTTGCAAGACACTGGGCTTCACCTTGGTAGCTTAAAATTGGCCACTTGAGGAGTACTGACACCATGGAAACTGGAAAATAATACAAAATCACTGGCTAAGCCACAGTTTTAAACAGGTGATTGTATGATTTGGTGCATAGAAACATTAAACAAATAGTTAACAAGATTGTTGCAGATCTTACTGGGAATAACTATTTTACAGTGGAAAATGTCACCTTGAAATGCAGCACATTATTGATATTTGTGTTCTTAGTATATCCCTCCATAATGACTGGGGAGAGAACTATCTCAATATTACTCAAATTGATAGTAATTGGGTTGGCCTAACATCACGAGGAAATACAGTGCCACTTTAAAAAAATAAATACAGATGAAAATAGAGGTTGAGTTCTGAAAACCTGTGTTAAGTGATGCCAAAATTAGTTCTTTGCTAGAAGCCAGCACTACATATAGGAATTACACAAAATATGACTTAATATGAGATGAGAAAGAAAAACAAATGGTCTGTTTCTAAATAAAAATATTCATTTATTATTATATTAAGTAGTTGTTTGTAATTATATTATTATCAGGAGATATTTTATTTCATCAATGTCCCTAAGCATTAATATATTCAATATGGCCAGAAGGCTTTCTGTAAACTTTGAGGTTTGGTAGATGAAGTTTGACCTCATTGCCAAGCTTTCTTTCTCCTTAAACTGCATGATAAATTCTACAAAAGGGATCAGGAATGCTTCTTATCATATACCTGATACATTTTCTGCAAAATGAAAAGATAGATCCTTGCAGTTAAGACAGCTAGTTGGGTTCTCAAACTTCCTGCAAGGATTAACCTGACAGTAGATTGATACTGTCATAACTGTCATTTAGAAGTCATTCACTTTATATCCAATCTGTTGTCATCTCCTTCAAGCATTCTTTCAGCCAGTGTTAAACTACCACATTTTCATTATGACATGGATATTTACATTTCTTTTATAGTTTGTGTTGTATTAATAAAGCCTTTTTTTAATGGGCTGTTTACAACAATTTGGCAACTTGATTATTTGATAAGAGTCGGAGAAGTGGAATGCAAAACATGGAAAAACTATCCTAGCTAACATTTTTGTTCATATCTTCTAATTTAGAACAGAAACACATAAATGTAGCATTCCTACTAAATATGTTACTATAAATCTATGTGGTTGCAGAATTTGTCTGCAGGTAGCATTCGTTGGATATTGGGTTAACTCTAGACATTTGCAAATAGTTTGAGTCACAAAGCATTTACAATAAAATTCCATTTTGAGATGCAGTTTATGTTTAATATCAAATCTATGGGCAATACAATGAACTCATCTAGCCAATAGTTACTGTGTTTTCTAAATGAATGCTGTGGCTTTCTTTTTCATCAATGCAATGATGCAAATTGCGTTTGACATCATTCTGTGAGTTTGCTCCTAAATATTATAAACTTTGATTTTCAAAATAGACTAAGATGTAATCTTCAGGTCTAAAATCTGTTCCCTCCACCCTCACATCTGCAGGCAATGTGCAGATACTCAGCTGGCGAAAGGTGGGCGTTCCATCACTAACAATGCTTTTAAGTATTTCAACCACTCAACAGATGATTAAAAAATTACACTTCATCTGGAATACTATTTCTCAGCTAACACTTTCAGGCAATATGTCACAGGAGGAGCAAATTTAGTAATGGAAAGTTGAAGTAAGGGTAATTTTTTTAATGAGTTCTCCTGTATAGTTAGTAATTTAAATGAATCAACCGAATTCTTCATCCATCTGCATGCATTTTATCACACTCTGGGTCTTCAGTTCGAAGACTGCTGTAGCCAAAAACTTCTTGTGCGTATCTGTAAATAAACTGAACTGACCAAAACCTGAAAATTGTTTTTGCTCACTTATTGAACCCTATAGATAAATCCTAAATATGTATTTTTCAATCATTCCTCTACCTTGGTCAACCCTCTTTTTTTGAGGAAGAGATAACTCAATATAAAGGAGGGAAAGCACACTAAGAAAAAACTTCTCCTCTTCCCCAAACACTTAACCCAAAATACTTAGGAACCCTAATATTTAAAACCAAAATCTATTGGCTAAGCTGGTACTGATGATAGAAGATCTCCAAATTAACCAAAATCTTTACAAATGGTGATCACATACCAACAAAGTTTCCACAGCCCTTGCACCTCCACATCTGCTGCGGTTGGCATTTTGTGGCCTCTTGGAATTTGTTGCCTGCCACTGTTAACATCTCACTGTATCAAGATCGATGTTCCTGGAAGACAGAATTTGCAGCTCAGCTTCTAACACCAACGTGAAATAGGGCTGCCTTTTGTCTGCATCCTGTTCTAATTTGGTGCTGTACTTTTCCCAGTGCTTAAATTGTGGCGACATCTTCACCTCCCTGTCCTCCCAGTCATCTTGATGACTTGGGACACTCGCAGCAAAGTGTTTGGCCAGAGTCCAGTGAGAAACATTCTCTCATTTGCTACTTCCATGAAAAAATCTATTTTTGTTAAAATTAATGATTAAAAAGAAAATACAAAAACAAAATACAGAGGTAACATCTGTTAAATGTTCACTCAATCGTATGTGTGTTCCTGAAATAGTCATTCTGTCTTAGAAGGGGAATTGCTGGATCAAAGAAAATGGGTAATTTAGGTCATTAAGAAAATACTGGAAAATTTTTTTTAACTTTTATTTAATGAATATAAATTTCCAAAGTACGACTTATGGATTACAATGGCTTCCCCCCCCATACCGTCCCTCCCACCCACAACCCTCCCCTTTCCCACTCCCTCTCCCCTTCCATTCACATCAAGATTCATTTTTGATTATCTTATTATACAGAAGATCAGTTTAGTATACATTAAGTAAGGATTTCAACAGTTTGCTCCCACACAGAAACATAAAGTGAAAAATAATAGATGATTTTTTTTAAATGATGATGAAATCAGATCAGACCTATTGTCATGTTTAATCCCAGTGAGAGTCAAGTTGGGAATTGATAATTTCTTTTTCTTCTTCTTTTTTTTTTTTTTTTACAGAAGATCAGTTTAGTACGCATTAAGTAAAGATTTCAACAGTTTGCACCCCCATAGAAACACAAAGTGAAATATATTGTTTGAGTACTCGTTATAGCATTAAATCTCAATGTACAGCACATTAAGGACAGAGATCCTACATGAGGAGTAAGTGCACAGTGACTCCTGTTGTTGACTTTACCAATTGACACTCCTGTCTATGGCATCAGTAATCTCCCTGTGCTCCAGTCATGAGTTCCCAAGGCTATGGAAGCCCTCTGAGTTCTCCGATTCTTATCTTGTTTAGACAAGGTCATAGTCAAAGTGGAGGTTCTCTCCTCCCTTCAGAGAAAGGTACCTCCTTCTTTGAAGACCTGTTCTTTCCACTGGGATCTCACTCACAGAGATCTTTTGCCAGAGTGTCTTGGCTTTCCATGCCTGAAATACTCTCATGGGCTTTTCAGCCAGCTCCGAATGCCTTTAGGGCTGATTCTGAGGCCAGAGTGCTATTTAGGACATCTGCCATTCTATGAGTCTGCTGAGTATCTCACTTCCCATGTTGGATCACTCTCCCCTTTATTTATTCTATCGGTTAGTATGAGCAGGTACTAGACTTGTTTATGTGCTCCCTTTGACTCTTAGTCCTTTCATTATGATCAATTGTGAACTGAAATTGATCACTTGGAATAGTGAGATGGCATTGGTACATGCCACCTTGATGGGATTGAATTGGAATCCCCTGGTATGTTTCTAACTCTACCATTTGGGGCAAGTCAGCTTGAGCATGTCCCAAATTGTACATCTCTTCCCTCTCTTATTCCCACTCTTATGTTTAACAGGGATCACATTTCAGTTAATTTTCAACACTTAAGAATAACTGTGTATTAGTTACAGATTTAAACCAGTCATATTAAGTAGAACAGACAAAAAAACTACTAAGAGGGATAATGTATTAAGTTGTTCATTAACAGGGCTATGCTGATCAAGTCAAGTTTGTGCAATTTTATGCTTATATTCTTAGGGTATGAGAACTTGTGCTTTTTAATTTTAATTTTCACAATTGTACTTTGTAATACTATGTTTTCTCTAATGTATATAACTTATGGAATATATATGGTAGGCTGGAAAAAATATCTTCCCCTAAAATGTCTGCATTCTGATCTGCAGAATCTGAGTCTGTTACCTACGAATATATAACAGGAACCCTGAACTGGTGGAGAGATCCATGGAAGAATTATCAATATCTCTCTCTGTAACTCTGCCTTTCAAAAAAATAATGTATAGTTAAACCCTGCTTTGAAATAGGATTTTTACATAGGGGAAATAGACTACTTCCCATGGGGAAAATACCTACCAAAGTGTTCATTTATATCTTTTTTTTTTAAGCTTATTTATTTGACAAACAGAGTTAGAAGGGGAGAGAGAGAAAGAGAGAGAGAGAGAGAGAGAGAGAGAGAGAGAGAGAGAGAGAGACAGCCTCCATTTGTTGGTTCACTCCCCAAATGGCCGCAGAGCCCTGGGGCTTGGCTAGACTGAATCCAGGAGCTTCATTCAGGTCTCCCACATGGGTGCAGGGGCCCAAACACTTAGACTATCTTCTGGTGCTTTTTCTAGGTACATGAGCAGGGAGCTAACTCCGAAGCAGAGCAACCACAAGAACCAGCATTCATTTGGGATTCAGGCATTGCAGGCAGCGCTTAACTGGCTATGCCACAACACCAGCCTCAATTTGCGTAAACAAAATTTTTATTTTGAACTTTGGAGCCAGCATTGTGGCACTTTGGTTAAGCTGCTGTCTACAGTGCCAGTATCCAATATGAGCACTGGTTCAAGACCCAGCTGCTCCACTTCTGATCAAGCTCCCTGTTAATGCATCTGGAAAAGCAGTGGAAAATGGCCCAAATGCCACCCACTTAGGAGACCTGGATGAAATTTCTGGCTCTTGGCTTCAGCCTTGGCTTCAGCCTGGCCGAGACCTGGTCTTTGCAACCATTTGGGGAGTGAAGCAGTGGACAGAAGATCTCTCCTACCACCCTAGTCTGTAGCTTCAACCTAATTTTATATGTGAGGTCAGCCTTTGATTTTGATTTCTTACTACATTCTTGTCTGGTTTTAGAGTCAAGGAAATGTCGGCATCATACAGTAAGTTAGTCTAGATTGTTGATACATTGAAGTTCATCAAATATTATACATGATTAAAATCATCTAGATTTTGGGGCTGGCACCGTGGCTCACTTGGTTAATCCTCCGCCTGCAGTGCCGGCATCCCATATGGGCGCCAGTTCTAGTTCTGGTTGCTCCTCTTACAGTCCAGCTCTCTGCTGTGGCCCGGGAAGGCAGTGGAGGATGGCCCAAGTGCTTGGGCCCCTGCACCGCGTGGGAGACCAGGAAGAAGCACCTAGCTCCTACCTTTGGATCGGCACAGCACCGGCCGTAGCGGCCATTTGGGGGGTGAACCAACGGAAGGAAGACCTTTCTCTCTGTCTCTCTCTCTCACTGTCTATAACTCTACCTGTCAAATAGAAAAAATCATAAAAAATAATATGGGTTTTCTGTTTATGGAAAATGATTTAAACATTGACACGACACTGTGTGATATTTAATTATAGAATGTTTTTTCTAAAACTCAGACCACATTTATTACACTTCATAAATTCTTTTAATAATTTGCCAACATGCTTCTACTTAATAAGAGCCATATTTATCCCCTGTGATATTTGATTCTTTAATTTCTAATAGTTTTTATATTTGCTTTATATTATAAAGATTATTATGAAGTCACACTTAGAATCCTTATGTTTTTCTGGTTTAAAAAATTCCTAATATTTAGCGACCTTTTAAATTGTCAGTATAGTTGATTTTGTATAAGATCTATTTGCAGCTAAATGTCTTTATTTTTAACAGTCAAGTGAATTCATTTCCTCATTCTTTCCTAGTCCATTCTTTACTTTTCTAGTTTAATACTCATTTTTGTCTTTAAATAAGTTTTATTCATATAGTATGATACTTTATATTTCTCAGTCTATGATTTTTATGTATCATTTTACTCCTTATTTATTTGGAAGGCAGAGTTACAGAGAGAGAGGGACCTTCCATCAGCTGGTTCACCCTGAAACGGCCATGACAGCTGGGGCTGGCCCAGGCTTAAGCCAGAAGCTCTGAGCTTCTTCCAGGTCTCCCACATTGGTGCAGGGGCCCAAGCACTTGAACCATTTTCTACTGCTTTACCAGGCTCCTTAGCAGGAAGCTGGATCAGACATGGAGCAGATAAGTCTTGAACCGGCACCTGCTGCTGTTACAGGCAGTAGCTTTTACCCACTATGCCAAAATGCCAGCTCCTTAAATAACTTATTTATGTGAAAGGTGTAGAGGAGAGAGGGAGAGGGAGAGGGAGAGAGAGAGATCTTCCATCTGCTGGTTTGCTCTCCAAATGCCTGCAAAAGATGGTCTGGACCAGGCCAAAGCCAAGTGTCAGGAATTCAGTTGAGTCTGCTATGCAAGTGTCAGGAACTCGCTGCTTTTGAAATACTACCTCTGCCTTACCTGGTGAATGTCAGAAGCTGGAATGTGTAGCTTGGACTGAAACAGGCAGACTTGTATGGGATGGGCATCCCAAGTGCTATCTAGACCATCCCATAAATACTCACCTCTGCCTTTCAATTGACTATTTTATTTTTTCTACTGCCCTGGACAAAAATTTTAGCCTTTAAGTTTAGATTTATTTTTACTCTCTTGCTGTACATTGTTAGAAGTTTACAACTGGTTAACACTGGCCATGCATCACAAATTATATGACCACTTTGCCCAATATTATAATTCAAACTTATTTTTTACCCCATGAATTATTACCATTCACTTTATAACCAGTATTTAATGTAAATAACAGGTTTAACTATTATCTTCTCTCTCCAGTATGCCTTGTTTCAGACATTTCTGGGTACATTTTTCTTTCTGGAGCTTTTACTTAGAACTAGCTTTGGTGTGCATTGGTGGTAGTGATGTCAGCCGTGGAGGTCCTGGGTCTGTGGCTGTTTAGCACCAGTCGTGGCTACTGTCACTCAGGATATGAACTGCCAGTTTAATTCCATTCTAATTTAAATGTGGATGTCTATATGTTATTACTGTTTTGGTAATGCCAGTCTTCTTATTTTGATCACATTGTGCTTCTATTTTTTACTTTTTATTGTCTGATTTTTCTTTTGCCAACTTCTTAAATCAATATTATAATATACAGCAGTATTTCAAGAACTTCATAGGAGTATATGCCCACTCCAAGAGTTCACATTAATGATAATAAAATACTAATAACTTTATATCATTGCATATTCAGCTTATCCTTTTATCCCTTGAATATTAATATTTTTAAAAAGGGATTGATATAAGAACATTTAGGCATACTCTGTTTAACCTTGCCTTTGCAAGGCTCTAGTATTTGGTGCTGTATTGTGCCTTGTAATCATTTAGAAAGCAACAACACAAAGATTTTCCTGAATTCAATCAAGCACTGTTAAAATTTGCTTGAGTTAGATTTTCCTCATTGTGAGCTTTATTTCGTAATTTTCCTAAGGCCATACATTTACCAGCTAAGAAGAGGTATCCTCATCCCAAGAGAGGTAAGATCATTGTCTCAATACAGTTGCCATGATACGTCCCTTGAGGACTGCCAAGAACTGGATATTTCTTCCTGCAACACTTGAGCTCCTTAAATGTGTCTGGAAATCCATACCTTGTTGATGAGGCTGGTTTCTCACTTGCTACAGCCTCTGTTTGGCAAGCTCTTGCTATTTTTATTACTCAATTCAGGAGATAAAATTCTGCCATCTGCTTTCCTACCTAGATTGAAACTAATTTCCTTCAGTATTTCCTGTTCCAACCAAATTACATATTATTGTTTACATTATTGAGACTTTTCTTTGGACTGGGCCACAGCTCTTGCTACTGCGGAAATACATCTAATTGTATTTTTTTTTGCATTTTTAAGACAATATTTTCTGTACATTTAAATTATTCACAGAAATTATTATAAACTTATTTAAATTTAGTATTCTCTTAAAATTTTACTCTTTTTCCAGTAATTTTCATGAATGTAAATTTTTCAGAATAGTCATTTATTTTAATCCAGTCTTTCATTAATTAATAAGTGTCTTAAACAATTTGATTCATTATTTGTATTGTTTCTATGTTTGTAATATTTTTTCCCTTCTAGTGTTAACTGTGTTCATCTTAAAGGAATGGTCATACATTAAGGTACATTTATGAAACTGTGTTTGTGAAATTATTTCCAATAGATGCTATGAGGTGCTCCTAGAAGAACCTGTTCCATTGGGGGGAAAATGTTTTGGACAGTTAAATTAACTTTTTCTTTGGGAAAGCAGCACAATATTAATTTTGAAACATAAAACATGTTGGTATATCACAGGTTCCCACCTGAGATGCACAGTATTGTAATTTTGCTTCTTTCTGTATTATATTTTTAAAATCCTTTAAAATGTTTAATACGCAATAACTAAATTGATTATTGTGAAATTTCACATTGAATGCCAATTACTGTATGTGTACTGTAGTACTTCAATTATCGTAGCCTTTGAAATGTATTTTTTAATGATAGTGGTGCATTTGCAGGAGTTTTCAAAACTTAGAGTCCTGTGGACCCTTTCCCCAGCTTGCCCCTTCTGTGAGATCTTACATAATTGTGTGATACATCTCAAACATGTTAGCCATATTCACTCAGTTATTCAGCTCTGACTTTTTTTCCTTTTGTGACACATATGGTAACACTAGTTGGACTTCTGTTGTTGTCCTGTAGATGACAGAGTTTATTGTTGCATCATTCAGTTTCTCTTCTTTCACTGAGAGTAAGTAATTTCTATTGAGTCATTGAGTTCTCTAATTCCCTCTCATCTCGAATCTACTTTGAGCCTGTCCAGAGATTTTTTTATTTCAGTTATCTGTTTTAGTTCTAAAAGTTCACTTGGTTCTTTTTCACATCTTCTGTCTGCCTTAAAATACTAAGAATACAATTCCATCTGAGTCATGTCAGTATTGGCATTTTCTGAGTGTGGTTTAAAAAAAAATAGTCGTTGTCCAGATTATTGTTATGGTAAGTGGTTTTTGACTGTATCCTGGACATGAAATATTAACTTGGATGATTCAGGATGATTCGTCCTCTGAAGCCAGCAGCCGCTAGGTTGAGTTGTAGCAGAAGTTCCAGTTGGGAATCGTATTCCGCTTGCTTGTGGGCCCCATTTGTATCACCCGGTGAACTCGAAGGCACTGCCTCATTTTTCCTGAGGACAGGCAGATTCCTGACTCTCAGAAGATTTTATTTGGTAGTCTAAAAGACATCTCAAGTTACCTTCCCGGTTAAAGCTCTCAGATCTGGGGTTTTCTTCACTCCATTGCTTCCATGAAAACACTTACACAAATGTATTTCTAAGGATCAAATGCTCTTCAAATATATGAAAACGGAGCTTGTTAACTTGGCCATTTAGAAACTTTACTTAGTGCCCTTTTCACCTTACCTCACTCTATTGGAACAAAATTTCTGTGACTTATAATTTGGGCAATTATCTTTGTAATTTAAAAATGGAAAGTTAATGAAGTTAAATATAAATAGAATCACACATTTCTAAATCTCAATGTCCTTGTAAATTTTATTTAAAGTTACTAAACAAATGGATATAAGATTGAGTACTCATAATACTTCTGCTGTTGATATAAATTGTATATAAACTTTTAACAACAAAAACAACACCAAAAGATGGGACCCAGGACATATCCGTTATTAACTAGGAAGAAAGTGATGCTGAGAAATTGTCCTAAACCTTACAGTTTATACTTGAACTCTGTGTTTGAATTCAAGAGGTTACAGTAATCTCTCCAAACTATTTTGCACATTTGTCTTTGATCTTCCAAAATACAAAATGGCTTTGTCAACAATTTTTAATAGAACATATTTGAAGTTTGTAAATATGACAGATAAGTGTTTCAGTGACTTCATCAGAACTATGAATTTGATTATCTTTATAAATAAAAATGATCAAAATGTGCATTTGGAAAGGACACATACATATCCAGGAAAATGAAGTTAACTTTATTTGTCTTTGTATAAAAATCAGATTCAGTTCCATTATATGCTTTCAGTATTAAAAAATCAATCATTAATGTTCTGGAAATGCTAATATTCTTTTATTAAATTACTATAAGCAGATTCCTAGTTTATAACTGGTTAATCTCCAATATAGCGGATGTTTGAGGACTCATATTGTCAAAGTTACTTTGAGGTTTTTACATTTTTTGCCTTTCAGAATAAAAATCTGATATTTTTGATAGTGATAGAGAGCTAGCTTTGTTGGCAAGAGAGTATTTTTATCACAAATTATCGTATTAAAGGGGAGAGGAGAGAAGAGTATTCTAAAGGCTAAGAATATTGGAGTCATTTTAAATGATGTCCGTGTAATAAACCTCAATCTTAAAAATAAATTGAAAAATTTGCCAGCTAAGTGTGTTAGTTTTGCTTTATGGCTTTTGTAAAATAATATGCTATGGAGTTTAAATAGTTAAATATGGTATTTGATACAGGTGAGATTATATCAGGAAACTATGAACTTGTTGATTATCTAAGGGTAAACTATTATTAAACAGAACTCCTACAACTTAAAAATACGGTGCAGGGGCTGGAGTTGTGGCACAGTGAGTTAAGCTGCAGCTTGCCAAGCAGGCATACCATGTGAGTGCTGGTTTATTTCCCAGCTGCTTTGCTTCTGAGTCAGTTCTCTGCTAAAGTGCCTGGGAAGGCAGCAGAACATCACGCGAATACTCAGAGCCCTGCCATCCAGGTAGGAGAACAAGCTACAGTTCTGGGGCTCCTGGGTTCAGCCTAGCCCTGCCCAAGTCTTTGTGGTCATTTGGGGAGTGAATCAGCTGAAGGAAGATCTCTTACCTCCCCTTTCTCTCCTCCCACCCCCTGCCACCACCCTCACCACCTGCCCTGCTTTTAAATCAAAAAATCTGTTAAAAAAAAAAAAAAAAGCTGGAGCATACTTCTGAGAAACATGAGATTTTCACTTCCGTTTCCTTAAACCCATGTTCTTGAGCTATGTCTTCTGTTTTCTAAATTTCTATCTCAGCATTAATCACATTCTTTTCCTGCTGACATTTTCTGCTTATTACCCTGTTGACCACTATTCAGTAGCGGGAAGTTCTTGCCCTGTTTGTTGAGAATGTTACTCACCCAACTAATTTCCATTAGCAATACAAATAGGAAAAAAATGTAACCAGATCAAGGACATAACCTAACTACTAAAGTCCAGCTTCTTAGCGAAGTAGGTTTGCATATGCATTCTAACTGTTGGGGTCTTAAACCCTCATTTTCTCATGAGGAATCCTTTACACAAGCCTGGATTTCCTTTAATTTTTGCAATAAACCCACAATTCCTCTTTCACTTTCATCTTTCCGTCATTACTAGTGTTAACACTTGATCAGACATTGGTTTAAATTTGTTACCCTCTCTGTACGTTCAACAGATACCACCTTTCCCCAGATACTACATAGCGTCAGCAACAGGTGGGGTGACGAGGTCTGTATTCAGCAAATTCTGGTTTTCATCTTTTCCGTAGAAAGAATCCTATGCTAGGCATTATAAAAGAAATCGCTTCCACATACCATCAGGTAGCTCTGCTCATCTAGCTTCTCTCCACCAGTTAAAATAACATTTTTTGTTTCTTTTTATGTCCGGTTCCAATTAGCTGCACTACTGGAAACATACATTAAAAACAGGAAAAAAAAATGGTACTGAAGCAATTATAGGATGATAAAGATCACACTTTCTTGTCATTCTCTGCTCTTATTTAAGATCACTACAGGGGCCGGGGCTGTGGCGTGGTGTGTGAAGTCACTGCCTGAAATGCTGGCATCCCATATGGGTGCTGGTTCTAGTCCTGGCTGCTCCTCTTCCGATCCAGCTCTCTGCTATGGCCTGGGGTAGCAGTAGAAGATGGCCCATGTCCTTGGGCCTTGTACCCACATGGGAGACCTGGAAGAAGCTCCTGGCTTCGGATCAGTGCAGCTCCGGCCATTGCGGCCATCTGGGTAGTGAACCAGCGGATGGAAGACCTCTCTCTGTAACTCTTTCAAACGAATAAAATAAATCTTAATCACTACAAGCTTGTTCCATGGTGTCTCTCCAGCGTTCCTTTCGAGGTAAGGACGTAACCTCTCAGTGTTGCTGTGGGGTGTGGGTCTCCATCAGTGGCGCTGTCGGGATCCTCTGCTCATTTTAAGTGCTGGAGCCTTCTGCTTGCCTCCAGTTGCTGCTCGTTTCTTGGAAGATCACGCCCTCTAGTGTCCCTTGTTGAGTTCACAAGTATTTTGCCTCTTGACAGGCTCCCACAAACTCCTATCAAATCGGCAGTATGTTTACCAAAGTGAGCCCAGTGCTTATCTCACTACCACACATACTGTTGCCATTTCACATTGATAAAATATGGGTGATCCTGGAAAAATGGCCTGAACCCCCAAGTATTGGGTGCTCCATGAGCCTATTGCAGAGTACATTAAACCCCCAAATGTAATTCCTTCGGGGAGCAGCATAGACTGTTTATGTACCCACAGGGGAACTCTCCAGTGGGGAGCACTATATAACAGGCGGCGATGATCAGTGGCTTTGCCTGAGCTGGAGACAGTCATGATGCCTGGAACACAAAGGCATTGTCCCCATGTCCCTTTGAGGAATAGAGCAACCTGCTTATGTGTACAAGGGACTTCTCCCTTTACTAATCACATTCTTCACTATAGCATGTTCCTTTGAGAAGTGAACTTGGCTGTACTGTCCTTTCCTCAATTGGATGTCTTTACGGGTTTATCCAATGAAAAATTGGTGACTTTGAACAATGATGCCCATAATGGTGGAGGCAGTTTCCATCCAAAGCCAGTAACACTAATTGTTTTTCAGTACACTGTAACAAATACAAGACAGTTTCACATTTTATATGCTGAAGCTATCACTAGAGAGATTAAAATATAGTGTTTGATATTACATAGTGCAATGGGTCAACATTTAGAAGATCCATTTGACTGAATAAACCAATATTTTCCAAATTGCCAATTTGCCAGTAGACAAAATAATTTGTGATGAAAGAAACATTGGAAGTGTGAGACCAATGAGTTCAAGAGATTTATTTATTTGAAAGCCAGAGTTACAGAGAGGCAGAAGTAGAGAGAGAGGGAGAGAGAGCAACAGAGAGCGTGACAGAGAGAGGTCTTCCATCTGGTGGTTCACTCTCCAGGTGGTTACATTGGCCAGAGCTGCGTTGAACCAAAGTCCAGAGTCAGGAGCTTCCTCTGGTCCTTTCACATGGCTGCAGAGGCCCAAGGACTTGGGCCATAGCTGAGAGCTGGATGGGAAGTGGAGCAGCAGGGAGTCGAACCGGCATCCATATGGGATGCTGGCACTGCAGGTGGCAGCTTTACCCGCTACATCACAGTGCTGACCCCAAGATCAATGCGTTTTAAAGAGAATGAGAAATTTATGGATGTGTTTACAGATTACACAGTGCAATCAGTTTTTAAAAAGCTATTACTTATTGGTTGTGCTGAATCACAAAGAGAAATAGCTAATTACTTGACTATTAAAATTATTTTTTTTTCTAGTGGCATTCATGTGTCAGACTTTTGCAGTACAATGAAGATGGGGGCTGGCGCTGTAGTGTAATGGGTAAAGCCATTGCCTGCAGTGCTGGTATCCCATATGGGTGCCGGTTTGAGTCTTGGCTGTTCCACTTCCTATCCTGCTCTCTGCTATGGTCTGGGAAGGCAGTGGAAGATGGTGCAAGTCCTTTGGGTACCTGTGGGAGACCTGAAAGAAGCTCCTGGCTCCTGGCTTCAGATCAGTACAGCTCTGGCCTTTGTGCCCAGTTGAAGAGTAAACCAGCAGATGGAAGACCTCTCTCTCTCTCTGTAACTCTGACTTTCAGATAAATAAATCTTTATTTTATTTTTTATTTATTTTTTAAATAAAACAATGCACAACAGACTTAATGCCCAGTCAGAGGTAAGAACCAAGTTGCCTTTTAAGCCACGCATTAAAAATATTGGCAATTAGGTAACATAATGCTGCCCCCTCTTCACTTTACTATTGAAAATAATTCTTTTCATTAATGTTTGATAATCACATTGTAGTTATTATATTTTAATACATAAATATCTTAACCTTCTTTTCAAATATAGTACATATCAATAAGTGCTGCTACAACCCACACATGCAAAAGCTCTTTGTGGTTCTCAGCGCTCTAAAAGAGAAGAGTTATTGAAGTCAAGATGGGTGAGAACTCCTTTGCTCTCAGGAACACTTCTTGTTATGTATGGAACATATCAGATGATTGAAACGTTAGGTTATGGAGATCCAAAGTCACACCCAGACGTTTGCTTACTCAAGGTAACAATGTCTTGCTAAATTACAGACTTTAATTTTGCTTAATTCTTTTTTTAAAGTGAGTTATTTCTTTATTTGAAAGGCAGAGTGATAGGGAGAGACTGAGAAAGATTTTGCATCTACTAGCTCACTCCCTCAAATGGTCTTAACAGCCAGGCTTGATCAAGGCTGAAGCCAGAAGCCTGGAATTCCATGCAGGTCTCCCATGTGAGTGGCAGGGGCCTGAGTACTTGGGGGCCATCTTCTGTTGCTTGTTGAGGTGCATTAGCAAGGAGCCTCATAGGAAGTGGAGCAGCTGGGACTCAAACTGTCACTCGGATGTAGGATGCTCGCATCACAAGTGGTGGCATAGCCACCTGCACCATAACACTGGCCTCTACTCCTGCTCACTTCTTAGCTCTAGAAAGGTTGACATGATTCTGAAGGTTCCCATAGCCAGTTACAACGTGGTGAAGTCAGTAATGCAAACATGATGTCCTAGTTACACATAATGTCTGTGTTAGCATCAATACTGATTAAAAATTCAGTTGGTGGTCAAGTCATTTTTACTTGGTCTCTCTAGTCACACAATTTTTAGCATCACCACTTTTTTCCCTCCAATATAGTATCTTGATACCCAAACAGATTAATCTTAGACCATTATCAGACTCAATGTTTACCCTTTTTCAGAGAAATTACTATACATGGTTCTTCCCTTTTTTGTTCACCATGATGGTGAGTTAAGTTTCCTCATCATGACACCTGACATTTTTCTGTGACAGTGACAAGAAATTCAGTGTTTCTAACTGATATTCAGAAGGTCACAGAAGTTAATTGTTGCTCCAGCCATATTCTCGCTGCAGTAACAGCAGACAGGGTGGTTTTTTTCTTTTTTTTTTTTATACTTTACATACTACAAGAAATGCTGTTTTACTGGCCTCTAAGGGGGTGGGGGATAGAGAGAAGGAAGAAGCGGGGAAAGTTTCTAACTCATTTAATAGTTGACTTAGACAAAAGCCACCTGTATAGTGTTTTGGTGATCATTAGTCTGTATTATATTGATATTATGTTACTCTGAGTGCAAATGTCTTTACAGATTGTCTGGTGACAAGGTTTGCAGATGACAGATCTTGTCTTTTCTATTTGTCTCTTGCCATTAGTTGCCATCTTAATCAAATACTGGATAAAACCAGTCTGGGGAGGAGGTTTTTCACACTTTTCCCTCTGATGCTTATGACTGATCTCCAGAATTCTGAATATTTTCCTCCATGTGCCGTTCAGAAGATACTCAGCCTGATGAGCCAAAATGTTTGTTCAGTTCATGTAAAGTCAGGCAGCCTTGCTGGCATCAACTACTCAACAGGTTTTTCCATCTCTTAATTTATCTTGCTAAAAAGTATTAGTCACTAATATGTGTGCAGGGGATAGATAAGACTTATTGTTCTACTGATCTAAGATGACCTTTAAGATTAGATTCTCCTGTCAAACTCGAATAAAGCCAAGTTTGGTCTTTTCAGTTGCTCAAGCCTTAAACTTTGATTTCACGGTTGATTTTGTGCATTCTCTTGACCCCTCATCTCTGCCTTCAAACCATGTCTGTACCATAGTATGAATTCAGCACACTTCTGGCCATGCTAATCCAAGTCACTAGCAGTGTTACCACAGTGTGTTCATACAATTCCTCCATATTTCTATGCTGTCTGTTTTGAACATGACAGCAAAGAGTATATTTTAATAGTAAGTCAGTTTGTGTTAATTTTTGACCAAACTTTTTAGCTTTTTCCAGCTTTTTCAGAGTAAAAGCCAACACTTTTCCCTCATGTTCTCCATGACTTGGCTTCCTTCTCCTTTCCTTCCTTTACCCCGTCTTCTGGGACAGTTTGTGCCCATTCAGCTGCAATGTGGCTACTGTCCTTGTCACTATCTAAAGACTTGCTTCAACACACACGTGCAATTGGAGCTCAGAACCTTTGCATATTAACCCCTCTTTATCTGCAACTTTCTGAGTTTTCAGCTACCTGCTGCCAACTATGGCCTGAAACAGGAAATGGAAAACTCCTGGAAAAGTTCATACATTGTAAGTTGTTCACCATTCTAATTAGCATGACAAACTTCCTAAGCTGTGCTGTTCTGCCCCACCTGGGACTTGAGTCATTCCATCGTCAATGTATCCAGGTCATATCTGCTTCCCACCGTGAATCACTTAGCAGCCGTCTTGGTTGTCAGGTGAACTGTTGTGTTATGGCTGTGCTTGTCTTCAAGTAATACTTGTTTTATTTCTTAATGGCCCCAAAGCACAGGAGTAGTGATAATTGCGATTTGGATATGCCAAAGAGAAGCCATAAAGTGCTTCCTTTGAATTCAAAGATGCGAGTTCTAAACTTACAGAGAACAAGCATGCTTTGCTTCAGTTGCTCAGGTTTTTGGTAAAACAGAATCTTCTATGCATAATTTGCTGCATTTCAAAATGTAAAAGTTATGGCCACAGTGCATGTTGAGGCACCACATACAGGGTGAAAGCGTACAATATGGAGGACTTGGTAGTCTCCAGAGTTTCAGGTATTCTCTGGGGCTGTTAGGTTGCTCTGTGGATGGGGCAGGGGTCAGGGTGGGGGCCACTGTACTGCCCTTCTCTTCCCTGGAATATTCTTCCTTCCCTGTGTGTGTGAGCAGCCACCACTTCACCTCCACTCCAGCTGCTCTATATTCTCCATAGCACCTAGCATCACCTGACCATTGGACAGTTACTGATTCAGTAGTTTATTGGTTATTTTCCTTATCAAAATGCAAGATTTCTGTAGCCAGAGATTTTGTTTGACCTCCAATATTCTACTGCATTTATAAGATACTAAAATAAACATAAGTAAGTACATTATTTGTTGAGTGAAATGGATGAATGCTTGCATGGATGCATGGATAAATTAGTAAATGATTTTAGACGTTGATTCAGAAACTAATTTCAAACATTTTCCTACATGATAAATTAAGAGTTAGTACCTTGCTTATTTTCTTCCATTGTCTCAAAACTCAAATTTAAATTCTTTATGCAATTATTTTAGAAGACTATGTACACCTATGTACTCTTAATGAGTATTTACATAGCATTATATAAATATTCCTTGAGCATATATACAAAATCTTCTAGTGAGTTATTTAAGTTGCCTGTTTTTCAAGATAAAGCTTTTCTCAAAAACCTCACTGTACTTCCCCCCATGTATACATTAAAATGTATAAAGTACATGAGTGTAATAATGATTTTCTTTCTCTTTTTAAATGATAGTATATAACATTAAAATTGATCAATAAATGTTCCCATAATTAAAAACTCTCACATGCCCCATGTCAACCAAGGGAAAAATTAAAGACTTACCTTAGGGATACCCCAGGAGACTTTTGTTAATCTTTATGTAACGCTTCAACAGCATCTGTAATACTTGGAAAAATCAAAACTTGTTTCTCAGTAGGGGAATGTATAAACTGGCATATACAACACTGCTGTTAAAATAAAATTTGGCAAGATGTAAAAAAATCATATAAATCTCAAGAAACATTAGTTTAAAAAGCCATGTATGTATCTGTATGTAAGATAGCACTTACGTATCTAAGACTTATATAACACACTATTGTTCTCTATTTTAACTAATACACAAGTGAGGAGACACAGTGGAACTAACTAATATACAAGTTCTCTATTTTAACTAATATACAAGTGAGGAGACACAGTGGAACTGTAACAGTATCCATTATCTGTCCTTTTAAAAAAATACTTGAGAAATTTTAACAAATCTTACATTTCTTGAGGAATATGCAGGTGTCTCCTCTTCATCTACATGCCTTTCCACTCTAACTTTGAAAGCATCTCAAACGTACAAAAGATACAATACAAATAACTTTTTACTAAACGATTTGAAAATAATGAAAAATTATAAATAGTATTTTTTTTCCAAACATTTTCTTCGATAAAACCAAGAACATAAGAAAAATAACATCAGTATACTACTAATATCTAATATCTGGCAGCCACTGAACTCTTCAACAGTCTAGAATTTCACATTGCATTTAGTCGTGATCATTTTGTTTTTATTTGTTTGTTTGTTTGTTTTGACCTACATTGTCTCTACAGCCTTTGGTATCATGATCTTTATGCTTTCTATGATTACGGGTCATCCTCCTAATCTGGAAAACTTCTCCATAAAGCTAGAAGAGAAACAAAATAGTTTAACTTTTCTTATTGAATAACAAACCAGAGTATGATTCACATCACAAGAAATTGAAAAGAGAAAAATCTTACCCTTTTAAATGGCAAGCAGGTGCAATCCATTGCATACATGTTCTATAAACAGTAACTAGACCTCAAGTTAGTGGCTTGGCAGCAGCATTTGTTACAAATAGTCCATCCCAAATTCACTTCATGATGGAAGGAACCTTCTGTGCTTGCTAACTGGCTATATCAGAAAGAAAAATGAAGTCCTTATGTCTCTGACTAGAGGTGATTGTACAACTTAGAGTGAGGTGCCCTTCTAAGTTAGCCTGCTACCTTTCCCCAGAAGCAGAGTGCTCTCTTGGTTGATGAATACCTTTCAAAGAGGTAGCTCCCACCTTTGAGAAACCCAGCCCTTAATCTGTAAACCCAGAAGAGATTTACTTAGTTTTCAGGATTTACAGATATTTCAGAGATAAAGAACCTAGAATTCTAAGTTTTATAAAGTACATGCTGTAAGGAAGGAAGGAGTCTCCTCACTCTTTTTTTTTTTTTTTTTTGGAATTATTTTTCCCTTCTGTGGTTTGTGTTTACCCTTACAAGTGCCACTCAATCGGGTTGTGTTTAACCTTTCCCTGTGTTTACACTAAGGCTCTGTACCTTTGTCAGGAACAACACAGAAGTGATCCTGCCCTCTTGACTCTCCCTCCTGGTGGGCGTGTGAGTCCAATATGTCCCATGACTGGCAATGTTAGTCTGTTCATTTGGTCCATGACTGTGTGCCCGGATTCTCCATTTTAAAATTACTTCACCACTTCCTTTAAACTTATAACAATGTTATAGAAGTGAACCATAAGAGAAAGGTATTGTTCCTTACACTTTCAATGCATTCATGTTTAAGTCCTTCGGGGTTTGCAGTTTCTCGTTTTTAATTGTGGGATGTAATCCATTAACACAACTACTTGTTTTAATCCTCAACTCTTTATGGTTTCATTAGTGGAAGTCCCAGTTGATTGATGTTTACTTTTAACATATCACCATATTGTTGGAGTAATTTCTTACTTTCTGACAAAAGTGATGTTCCAAAATCACATGAATGTTTAGGTCATAGTTCTAAAATTAGCCATTTCTTTAATGAGGCCTGTTGCTTTGTAGTGGAAAAAAATTTTATAGAAACCAATGGTGTGTGCTAATTGTGCTTTGTGTTATTAGCCTGTTTCTATTCCCTGTCTATTCAGTACACACGTCTCGTAGAGGTGTGCATGCAGCATATATCTACATGTGTATATGGAAGATGACAAATATACATCCAGTCCAAATCCAATAACACGCTTCTGTATTTGTAACGAACGTTGTTACGGTAAGAGTAGTATGTCCCTTTATCCCTCATACTGCTAATTATGTGGTTGGACCTCCTGTATTGAACTCGCGTCTCGTCACCACTGCCAATAACTCTGCCCCCAAGTCTACTTCTCTACCTGGTAGAATACTTAGTAGAGCTAGGACGCTCCTGCCCCGCCCCCACGTGGACATCCACATACCTTTCTCAAGTTCAAAATCATGGACTAGGCTGCTCATCTCCTTGAGCCCTCATTATGGAACCAAGCTGCTCATTCTCCTCCTCAGGGCTTACTCTCCATGTGGGAGATCCTCTTTCTCAACTCAGGCACGCACCTTTCAAAAGAAGTGAAATGAATAGGAACAAGAAGAAGTATTACATTTCAAGTGTTAAAATTTTAACTGTAAAACAACAAGAAAATCTAGTTTCCTAACATCCCTGTGCCAGGAATTTTCAGCTACTCTCATATTAGATAATTCAGTAGAAAAACTCACAAATAGCTGCATTCCTGACTGTTATTTATTCTAGAGAAGTGCTGTCTGCCAGAGAAGCTCATTAGAGACTCAGCACCCAGACTTTTCACTGGAGGCGGGTCACAAAGCAGCTTCTGTCTGGCACGCGCCACAATTCCAGAGTCCCAGAAGGAGAGCAGGTGTTCGGCATCAACCATATTAGAAGCAGAAGCCACTCAGGTGCAGAAAACTGTTCCTAAGATCTGGGCATGATGAAAACACTGCCAAATCCAAGCTCAAGCGTGACAGCCAAGGGCGGACTTCGCACAAAAGGCCTTTGGGAAGTGGCAGTCGCAACTGCCTGCTGTGTCAACTCCTCCCTGCACACTCCCTCACCTTTAGTTTTCTTTAGGTGTAAATTACAGTGAAGGACATGAATCCTAATCGTCCAGCCTCATAAATTGTGCTTCTCCTTCTCTTGTGTCATCACCAATAAATCATGTCACCATGATCAAGTTATGGAACACTTGTAGTGCTCTCCGATATGGACTTACACCTTCTATCACCTGCCTAATAAATGGATCTGTATTTTTTTATGTCTTCATACAAATGGAATCATAACCATGTACTTTCTTTTTTGTCTTCTTTTCACACAGCTTCGTGTCTGAGATCCATCCATACTGTTCATCAGTTGTTCTTTCCTATTGATATGTAGCATTCCCTTAGATAACTAGAATTTCTGGACATATCTACTGTAGATAGTCATTTGTGTTAAAAATGAAAACTTTAGGGGGCCGGTGCTGTGGCGTAATGGGTAAAGCAGCCACCTGTGATGCCGACATTCTATATGGGCACTGGTTCAAATCCCAGCTGCTCCACTTCCTATCCAACTCACTGCTAATGCACCTGAGAAAGCAGTGGAAGATGGCTGGAGTACCTGGGTCCTTGTTACCCACATGGGAGACCTGGAAGAAGCTCCTTACTCCTGGCTTTGGCCTGGCCCCAGAGCTAGCTGTTGTGGTTATCTGGCGAATGAACCCGTGGTTGGAATGTTCTCTTTGTTTCTCACTTACTCTCTGTAACTCTGACTTTCAAATAAATAATCTTAAAATAAATAAATAATTGAAATAAAAAAGTCTTTCTTTGTATATGTAATTCTGTTGTTTGTGTAGCTACTCAGAAGTGCAGCAGTAGAATTAGAAGGGTTACCTAAACATCATAATGTTATTTCTAAAATAGTGTATTTTTTTTCAGATTTTTTTAACATTCTGATAAGGTCTGTTTAAAATTTCTTGTTAATATAAGGAAAACAGATTTTCCTCATTCCATAGGTATAGTTCCAAAAAGACAAGCACACTTCCTTCACTCCCATCCACCTTCCCTTCCTCCCCACCCATTATCCGTTTTTGCAAAGGCATCATTTTAATCTACTCTATTCACAGGCTTAATTCAGCACTAATTATATTATTCATAATATAATTATGAGAAAGAAATCTTTGATCCACTAGTTCACTCCCCAAATGGCTGTGATGGTTGGGTTGGGCTAGAATGAAGCCAAGAGCCAAGAACTCTATCCAGGTCATCTACGTGGATGGCAGGGGTCCAAGTCCATGTTCTGCTGCCTTCTCAGGTATAGGAAGCAGAGCAGCTGGGACTCAAATGGGTGCATTATAATGGGATGCTGGTGTCCTAAGTGGTGACCTGACCCTTTGCACCACAATGCTGGCCCCTTTTGTTTGTTATTAGAGAAAGGGGGTATTTTGTTTTTGTATTTCCTTCCTACTAATTAATTCATTACCTAATGTAGTTTCTTACTTATAATACTGGATGTGAAATGAAATCCCAGAAACAATTTCCACGAAAAAGTGGGTAAAAGTAACATTCATTGTCAATGAGAAGACCAGTGATCATTGAATCTATTTAATTCAACTATAAAAGTGAAAAAGGAACTAAATATTTTTTCTTAGCCTTTCATTTGTGGCAAGCATTTTAAAATAGAAAACTTGATGAGCCAATTTGAAATTAAATTCAGAATATAATTTGGAGATGTCCAAACATCTCACATGAGATTTAAATGAACCTCTAAATTCCTATAGAAGACATCCATGGGAATTTTGCATGTAAGAATACTATAGGTGTGCTGATGATTAAACCTTTCCATTGATATCCCCCAATGCTAGGAAACAAAATGGTAGAAATACTGTTGGAGATGTAAAGGGGGCTGAGAAGACATCTGTTGAAAGTAGTTCCTTCCAAACGTAATTCCCAGGATTGTTTAATTTTTAAAATGTGTCATGCTCTTTGAAATGCTGATTGGAGTTTGATTTCCCAATAAAGCACTCTACAGTGCTTATTTTCACATCAGGAGTCATGCAAAGTGAATCCATCCTTCTTACTTAAAGGTTCCTAAAGAATTTAGAAGATACTTTGTATAGTTACTAACCCTTCTTTCTGCTTGATAAATGGGACCAGGACTTTAAATCATTCCTCTTTTGCTAGTTTTGTCTTCTGATATCTTCCTGGACTATCTCATTGGAATGTGCCCCATATTTTAAATTTTCAAAAAAAAAAAAAAAAACTTATTACAAAGGCAGAATTACATCGAGAGGAAGAAGGCGAGGTCTTTCATCAGTTGTTTCATTTCCCCCAAATGGCCACAATGGCCAAAGTCTGGATGAGGCTGAAGCCTGGAGCTTGGAACACCATCCGTGTCTTCCACATGGGTGATGGGGGCCCAAGTACTTGGACCATTTCCTGTTGCTTTCCCAGGCACCTGATGGGAAGTAGATTAGCCAGGACTCGAGCGGCTGATAATACAGGATACTGGCACCAAAATGCTGTTCCCTATTTTAATATTAAAACCCAATAGTTATTTGGGTAATACAAAGATCTTTAGGACATTTTCTTGGCTATTTTTGAAGACAATTTATATTAATGAAACTAGCATGCTTTATAGATACAGCATCATTTACTAATAGAATGCTTTTATTTACCTAGACAGTTTAATTATTTTACATTGGCTGCTGCTACATTATGGGAGCCTAGTGCTCTTTTTTTTTTTTTTTCAATGATTTACTTATTTATTTGAAAGCAGGAGTTACAGAGAGGCAGCGGCAGAGGCAGAGGGAGAGAGAGAGATTTTCCATCCACTGGTTCACTCTCCAAATGGCTGCAACAGCCAGAGCTGGGCTGATCTGAAGCCGGCAGCTTCTTCTGGGTGTCTCACATGGGTGCAGAGGCCCAAGGACTTGAGTCACCTTCCCTGCTTTCCTAGGCCATAGCAGGGAACTGGATCAGAAGTGGAGCAGCTGGGTCTCAAACCAGTGCCCATATGGGGTGCTGGCACTGCAGGTGGTGGCTTTACCCATGGAACCACTGCACCGGCCCAGAGCCTAAGGCTTTTTACAAATTTCTATATATTTTAGTTATTTTTGGTTCATTATTCCTGCTTCCAATTTCATTTTAAATCCTAATTCTGTTATAACCATATTCATCATCTCCTCTTAACTTCTGCCAACTCTCTATTGACTTCAAAGTGTTTTCCAGCAACACTAATCTAAAAACTATCAGTAAACTATTGCATAATGTGTTCAATAATGAACCAATGGCAACCCACCAGACTTTTATTGATGGACATTATTAATGTTATTAATTAAAATAATAGCATGGTGAGAGCTACTATTTATTCAGCTTCCCCTCTGGGAGGCATTGCACATTTGCCAGTATTTTATTCAGTCATGTTCAACAAAAATTACTGTTGAGTCACTTCTATGTGTATTGTTGTTGTAACTCCACAGAACATGTTTTGCTGCACTTTATACATGATTCACTTGAAAGGTGCAGTTTCTCAGCTAAAACGTGCAGAAGCCAGAATTTGAACCTTGCCTGAATTTTCTAAAAATCGTGCTGACATTATTTCAAACTGCCTCCCATGAATCACGGACTTCTGATTCTGACTCTTCTATGTAGTCAGTTATATTTCTAGCACTCAATAAGCAATGAGAATTCTGTCAAACATATTTTGAAAGGCATTGATCTGTACAGTATAGACTCCTCAATCATTTTTTTCTTAGTGTGTTTGCTATGGAACACACATCTCCAAGATACTTCTTTACAAATTCATATATTTTTAAAGAATATTTCAATAATAAATGCGTGGGTGGTCAACAAACCAACAAACCGTGTCCTTTCTCCTGGGGGTTCTTTTTTTTCCTGTGGGATCTGAAACACCTAAGGAGATAGAGATATGACGTAGAGTGAGTATCTGCCTAATGCTTGGTAAGACTTGACTGGAGGACACCTGTTGGATCCAAGGCGAAAGTGATGCCACCAAGGCTTTAACCTCAGCAGTGGCACAATTCCAGGCCTCAGTTCTTCCTAGAACAGCACCTGGATGGAAAGTTCACCTAGCATACCTGAGTGGAGAGCACAGAACATTGCATTTACTCCACCTGTGAGGATGCCAAGAAAGGTCTGGCTGTGTTCACTGGGTTCTTTCTCCTTATGTTATCAATTAACCGTATCACTTTGTTGGCCAAGAATGAGAACAAAAGAGGAGTGGCTCAACAGCATCACTTGTCTGTCTGAGAGAGTGGGGTGTATATCCTTTTCTGCTGTGGGTCTTACATGCCATTGACACAATTATTAAAAATATTTTGTAACTCTACCTTTCAAATAAAAAATATCTAAAGAGAGGCAGAGGCAGAAAAGCGAGGGAGGGAGAGAGGGAGAGGTTCATCCGCTGGTTCACTCCCTAGGTGGCCACAATGGCCAGAGCTGGGTCAGTTTAAAGCCAGGAGCTTCATCCAGGTCTCCCACATGGGTGCAGGGGCCCAAGTATATGAACCATCTTGCACTGCTTTCCCAGGCACATTAGCAGGAGCTGGATCTGAAGTGGAGCAGCCAGCACTCAAGCTGCTGCCCGTAAGGGATGCCAGCACCATAGGTGGCGGCTTTACAAGCTATGCCACAGCACCAGCCCCAGAGCTGTTAGTTTCTACCCTCCTGCACATGATCTTAAGCTCACTTTTTGCCTTTCAACTCCTTGAATGAAATGCCAGCACTACTATTACTAATACTTACTAGTCCTCCATTTTCCTTGAACAATTTCTGACCAACTTTCCCCAAGGTTAGGTGCATTCCGTGGGAGCCATCCCTCTCGTTATGCTCCGTAAAACCTTTGCCCTGTCCTCCTCCAAGTTCAAATGCATCTTCCAATGCATGGTGATACTCTGATTGATTTTGCCCCTCAGATGCTGGAACCCATCTTACAGTAACCCAAGACAACATATTGGGGCTGTGATACTCTACATGTGTTACTGAAAATTAGTACGCCTGTGGATACGTGTGTCGCGTGTTGAGCAAGCTGTTCCTTCTGCAATGCATTGCCAGCTAACTTCTACGTATGCTTTATATCTTGGTGTAAATATCATTTTTGGAGGAAAATTCTCCTAACACTGCTTCATGCATTTCCTAGAAAAACAGGATCTAATTCCATCCAAATAGAAACTGTCTCATAGGAGTTAACCAACAATCAGAAAGAAATTGGCATGTGTAGTAGTAGGTTTTGTAGGCAGTGTTTAAGAAGGGTCTCTGCAAGTGTTGAATTTATGGTATATAACAAATTCACCATGCTTTGGAGGCTAATATGTAAATGCATATACTAAGCACTTTGCAATAATTACCAAAAGCCAGGGAATATTTTTATTTAAAAATATCAGGTAAAAATAATCCTGTATACTACTACTATTGGATATACCTGTGGGTAGGTATGTCCCCATTTTACAAATGAGGGATCTGACTTGAGGCACATGGAGAGCCAAGTGTCTCCTTCTAGTCAGAGCCGAGATCTAAGTGTTATTAACCCAGGTTTTTTGGCTCACTTGCAAATGGAAATTGACACAAGTCCAACGTGTGCCCCGAAGTTTATTGGGAGCCTACGCTGTAACACAAGGGAAAAGCTTGGTGAGCCCATGACAGAAACTCCTATTGGGTTGGGGACGATCTGTGGTTCCCCCCTCGGCACAGAGCACCTGGATCTGCACACAGCCTGAATTCTGGATCATCTTCCTGAGCACAGAGCACCTGGATCTGCACACAGCCTGAATTCTGGATCATCTTCCTGAGCACAGAGCACCTGGATCTGCACACAGCCTGAATTCTGGATCATCTTCCTGAGCACATAGCACCTGGATCTGCACACAGCCTGGAATTCTGGATCATCTTCCTGAGCACAGAGCACCTGGATCTGCACACAGCCTGAATTCTGGATCATCTTCCTGAGCACAGAGCACCTGGATCTGCACACAGCCTGAATTCTGGATCATCTTCCTGAGCACATAGCACCTGGATCTGCACACAGCCTGGAATTCTGGATCATCTTCCTGAGCACAGAGCACCTGGATCTGCACACAGCCTGGAATTCTGGATCATCTTCCTGAGCACATAGCACCTGGATCTGCACACAGCCTGGAATTCTGGATCATCTTCCTGAGCACAGAGCACCTGGATCTGCACACAGCCTGAATTCTGGATCATCTTCCTGAGCACAGAGCACCTGGATCTGCACACAGCCTGAATTCTGGATCATCTTCCTGAGCACAGAGCACCTGGATCTGCACACAGCCTGGAATTCTGGATCATCTTCCTGAGCACAGAGCACCTGGATCTGCACACAGCCTGAATTCTGGATCATCTTCCTGAGCACAGAGCACCTGGATCTGCACACAGCCTGGAATTCTGGATCATCTTCCTGAGCACAGAGCACCTGGATCTGCACACAGCCTGGAATTCTGGATCATCTTCCTGAGCACAGAGCACTTGGATTTGCACTTGGTTCAGACTTTTGTGCAAATACTGTTGTCTGATCATACCATGCTGAAAATGGTGGTGTTGCTCATTACTGCCACCATAGAAGGTCAAATATTTTTCTCATGGCGGGGGGGTTCTGGGTGTGTGTGGATTGGGGCCCTCCATAACGGGTAGTGGGGGTCTTTTACCATTAGGGTGTGTGTGTTCCCTGTTCCTCATTGGTTTGGAGCTGGAGATGTATCCAGAGTCAGGACAGGAAATGGATGCATGTCAGGATGGGAGGGTGCTGACTGAGTTCCTGTTTTCTGTTTGATAGTAACAGAGCTGCTGGCCCCAGAGTCTGGTCTTGAACCATCATACTCTGTAGTTTGCTGTGATCTGGAACAAAAAGTTCTTAGCTTACTTGTGTGGAATCTAGCGTTACAAGAAAATGGAGAATATTAGGACTCCTCTACACATAATATTTTAACAAATGTTGTATCTTACTTTAATCACAAGGCTATTTCTTTATAGAGTCAGTTGTAGCTTTTAATCTTAAAATTGTTCAATCTATCCATGTGAATGCTGCTGTTAAAAATGTTAGTTTATATTTAAGACATGGAAGTAAAAGATTGTTTATATTTGGTAGTAAAAATTTAAAAATTCAATTTAACCAGGCTATGCATCATATTAAATATATGTATACACAAATTGCATATATACATATAAATATATATACGAGATAATAAGTCAGATTTAAGTTCTAATATCAAAGGACATACCACAACACAAATAAACTCAGAATAACAAATCCATATCAGAAGGAAGAGTAGTCAGTCTCTGGGGAGATGTCCACATACGTTGGCTATGCCGTACAGTCTACTTGGTATGCCAACAAAGCCTTCCAAACAGGATTCACACAAGTACCAAATAAAACTGTCACTGACTTCAATGTGAGTCACAGCATGGTCTACTATTCTTATACACACAAATCAAATGGCATGATTAAGGTAAATAAATACATTTAAGTAACATCATAGTATACAGTGTCATGCACTCTAATGCAGTTTCTGAAGAGTAAAATATTACTTGAAAGTGTCAGTTTCTAGGTGTTTTACTGCCTATTAGTTTGGTTTGAAATGCATAGCCTGCATTATAGCAAAAGCTCTTTTTACTAAATTGTTAAACTTTCAATTTTCTTAATGGTATTTTTGTTTTTCTCTTCATCGTTTGGACTTATCTGCATATGTTTTGCCCACAGTTTTGGTGTTCAAGGTACCTTGTCCCTGATTGTTTTGTGGTTTAAATTTTTTTTAAAGATAAAATGTAAGCTCTATTATCTCCTCCCTTATTGTAACTGCTGTCGTTAGTCAGACTTTCTTATTTATGCACTCTTGCCTTCAGGAGACTGGTTAGACAATTTGGGAAATTAGCTCATGAGGGTCTGAGGAGAAATTGTAGCTATTGCCTACTTTTTCCAATGAGTGCTGGGGTTTTTACATGACACAAATATAACATAAAAAAATTAGTAGGGCTTGTGGAACTCAAATATACACAAAAAATCATCTGGGAAATGTTTTTAAGTGTAGACTTCAGAACATCTTTACCAGATAATTCAGCTGAATTATCAGTGGCTTAAGAAGACATTTTCACATTTATCTAAGCAATCCTAATGCAAAAGACCCAGTCAGTGCACTGTGAGAAAGACTAGAAAATAAGGCGAATATTTCTGGCACTATGGACATGGACAGTTGCCAATATTCTTGGCAGTTTTAATTCAGGCATCCTCCTCGTCTTTTTATTTTTTTTAAAGATTGATTTATTAATGTGGAAGGCAGAGTTAGAGACAGGGAAGAAGGAAGGGAGGCAGAGAAGGAGACAAATCTTCCATCTGCTGGTTTACTCACTAAATGGCCACAACAGCCAAGACTAGGCCGGGCCAGGGCCAGGAGTCTGGAACTCCACCCGGGTTTCCCATGTGGGTGCAGGGGCCCACACATTTGAGCCATCATCCACTGCTTGCTTTCTCAAGCTGTTATCAGGGATCTTGACTGGGAGTGGAAGAGCCAGCTGGGACTTGAACTAGAGGATGTACCGGATGCTGGAATTGCGGGCGGTGGCTTAAACCACGGTGCCACATTGTTGGCCTCAAGCATCTTCCTTACCAATCTGATATGAGAATAATTTTTATTATTGCCACAAAAGATTATTTTGACTTTTGTGTCGTGTTTGTTATGTATTAGGGTAAGAGCAGAACTGTTCAATTAGTATGATATTTGCATTGGATTTTCACTATTGGATAAAATTTAAATGCTGGAATGAGATAGTCCGCTAGAAAAGATGTATTATCAATCATTTTGTATTCATTCACGTTAAGTTTTTCTCATCTTGCTAAATCTCAAATTCCATAAGGTAGTTATAAAATGGAACAAATGGAGTTTTATTTCCCATGTCAGTTTTCACAATTACAATTAAAAGCACATGTTAAAAAATACATGCACCTGTCTTGAAAAACAGTAATGGAAGTCTTCCATATTTGTCCATTTTCTAGAATGGTGGTTTTTCTACACAGGGGAGGTCCTCCTTCTCAGTATGTTGCCATGATAGGAGTGCTGCCCTTTGCGGTTTCTCAATCTTCTGCTTGTTCTTGTATCACACTAAGGTGAATTTTGTATGCCCTTACTTTGCACGTAAATGAAAATGCAAAGTTCAGAGCTCTTTTGGAGGTCGGTAAAAATAATAGACCTCATCCTATCTATTTTTCATATATAGCACTTTCTGATAGAGTTTAAGCAACTCAATGTCTCATATTTTATTTTAAAAAATAGACTTGTGTTTTAACAAATGTACCAGATATTTTATACAAGGATTTTATAATGTATTATAATTCATACAAAATACGTTAAAACACTCAACATTGATAGACATCAGGAAAATGCAAATCATAGTCACAATGAGATGTCACCTCACCCCTGTCAGAATGGCTGTTGTCCAAGAGACAGAGAGTAACAAATCCTGGCAAGATTGTGGAGAAAAGTGAATGTTAATTAGTGTAGTCACAGTGGAACAAAATATTGAGATTTCTTAAACTAGAAGTAGACTTGCCATATGATCCAGCAATCCCACTACTGATTATAATACCCAAAGACATGAACACATTGTATCAAAGAGATGTCTGTCCTACTACGTTTATAGTATCAGTGTTCACAGTAGCTGAAATATGAAATCAACTAAAGTGTCTGTCATAAGATGAATGGATAAAAAAATTGTAATACACATATGCACACACAAAAATATTATTCAGCTATAGAAATGAAATTCTATCTTTTGCATCAAAATATTTGCAACTGGAATATGACATGTTAGATGAAATCAGTATTAGACAGGAGGACAAATATGGCATGTTCTCCCTTATGTGTGGGAGCTAAAATAAAAAACCACAAAAATATAAAGAATAGAGTTTTAGTCTTTTCTCATTCATCTAATCACCATTTAAGGTATTAGTCCTCTTCTAGCATATGTTACATAGTCTGAACAGATGCTTCGTCTTCTAAATTCCCCTTTAGTTGAGTTCCATTTGTGAGAGATTTCTTCAGGAGGCTTCTGGGGCCAGCATTGTGTTGTAGTGGGTATAGTTGTTACTTGCACCTGCTGGCATCCCATATGGGCACAGGTTTATGTCTCAGCTACTCCATTTCTGATCCAGCTCCTTGCTAATGTGCCTAGAAAGGCAGTGGAGAACGGCCCAAGTGATTGGGCCTCTGCACCCCTGTGGGAGACCTGAAAGAAGCTCTTGGCTTTGGCTCTCCCCAGCCCTAGCCATTGTGGCCATGTGGGGATTTAAACAGCAAATGGAAGACATTCTCTCTCTCTCTCTCTCTCTCTCTCTCTCTCCCCTCCAAAACTCCCCCCTTCTCCTCCCACCCCTATTTCTGACTTTCAAATAAATACATCTTTTTTTTTGTAACAAAAAAGCCTTCCAGAAATAATTTTTGGCATACTAATCCATTATATGTATGTGTGTATACTTATCTATCTATCTATATCTACATATAAAATCTCTTTGGAATGATTACAGTTTCCCTAAGCCTAATGGTCTTTGAATGCCATCTCTGAAAGGGAAGACAGCCATTAGAACTTGGTACATATTTTAAGTCAAGTAAATTTTGGCTTTTGAACTGTTGAGATTGGAATTCTCCTCATAAAAATTCTGTTATCACATGTGTTCACAAATTTTAGTATAGTAGGTTCCACCATGAAAAGAATATTGGGTATGACTTATGTTTGAATTTGAACTTGAGATTCATTGCTTGGCAGATTTTGAGAGGGAAAAATCAACACATAATTTTAACCAGTTTATATGATGTCATAATCTCATTTTTATTTTTCAATCTGCCCAAAACTTACACTGTTGGACTTTGGGAACAGAAAGTGAAAAGGAATTGTTTTGTGGCTTCCAAATTAGTATGGACTAATGAGTTATTTTGTAATGGTCATAAACTTTAAATTTTTTTATATTTTCATGTTTACAAAATACCATAGAACCTAGAGAAAGTCTATGAAATTATAGAAGTAAGAATTCCTCTCAAATCATTTTGATGTTCATATTTTATATTTAAACTAAAATAGTAAGTTAGATGAATGGAGACAAGTTGTGATATCCAAATTTCCCCTGATCTTCATGTTTCTTGATTTCCCACTTCGTTTTCTAAAATCTTGACCACAAAGAACACATATTTGCAGGCCAGGTAGCACAATTCTTGATAAAACATAAAGAATTGACATAATTACCACAAAAATATGAAAGTTTGATTACTTCTCAGGTTTTGAGAGTAATTTTTACCATGGACTTTTAACATGACATATAGAATTCAGCAAAAATATGTTTGCACTTGATGTTGCCTGAGATAAAATTTCATACAGATGAAACAGAATAAAATTTTAAACACTATTTAAAATATGTAGAAAATGCAGGGACTGAGTACAGCAGCTTCATACACACAGTAGATACAGCATCTTCCCGGAGGGAGACTAGAGGTGCCTCTAGAAAGGCTAACACACATACACATGTAGGTTTACTCGGTACATAGTCAGCTTGCCTTGTTGATTACAATATTATGTGAAATTTCTTGTCAAGTTATTCATGAAATGTAGGTATCTATGCATCATTTTAGATGGAAATTAAATCTTGGAAGATATCAACAAAACTGCTGATTTTATTAAAGTGAGAAAGATGAGGGCATGGAGGTATTAGACATTAGAAATTACAAAATTAATATTATAAAACATCTTTTCAGAGTACTATGTGCTTTTGATGGATTTCTTTTGGCTAACATAGATTTTAATTTGAGAAATGATTTTAAAAAATATTCAAATAGTCATCATGAACCTTGTTCCTAATTTAATTACCCGCTGGCCCAAACTTACACTGAAGTCAGAGATTAAAATGGACAAAAAAATTTGTCCTGAAGTTTAAAGTTTCTACGTTGAAAGGAAGTGCCAAACTGTAAAAGATCATATTGAATCCAGGACTTTGATCCATTTAGTGAGTATGTTGAAACTAGGCACTATAATATGAGAAACAAGTAATTGAAGACATTAATTATATAAAAAAGAATAAACATAAAAGAAGTTCAAAACATTGTGATAGAACTACTTATTAGGAGATGTATATGTTCTATTAAATTGGAGGTAAACAGAAAGCCCAGCTGGAGCGATGGACCATGTTAACTCACAGTGATAGGACACTTACTCTGTCCTCATTGTTATTTTAAATGTGTTGCATATAAAAGTTGAAACTGAAATATGAGTGCCCTGAATTGTTGGCTTTGTCCTACAGATAAGACAAAGAAGATACATGGAGGTTTGGTGTCTTGCCCTGCATCTAACAGTTGCTGGAAAGCTCAGCCGTAGAATAAACCAGGAAGTCTGGGTCCAGGTTCTGCCCTTTAACCACCCCAACATATGAGAGCTCTTCAAAATTTCATGGAAAAAGCATATTACAAAAAGCATGAATTTAAATATTTTTATTACAAAATAAACATCTTTTAATCCTTCCTCCCCACAAACTTATTGGAACCATCTTGTACTGATTGTAAGGACCAGTAGTGGGAGGACTCAGTAGTGGGAGCAGCTACAACTGTGAAGTGGTCTTCAATCGGCTCTATGTTGCCAGCTGCCCACTGTCTCTCCTGAACTAGGTCGAATGAGAGCTGAGGTTTTCACTTGAGATGGGGAGTGTTGACTCAGTCTGCTTAGACACAAGTCAAGCAGAAGGTGTAAGAAGGGAGAAGAAAAGTAAATAACCTTCTGAGAAACCACCTTTGTGCCAGATCAATAGACTAGTAGTATATTTGACATTAAAATTTGACCAGGAACATGCAGAACATGCTACATTAGGCAACCAGTCGTCTTTTTAGTCAATATCACAATAGATATAGGGAGGAGCAAGAAAAGAGAATTGGTGATCACCATGACATGAATTCATTTGCAAACACTACTGACTTCTGCATGCTGTATCCCTGACTTCATCCCTCACATGGAATAATGGTGAAGTTACAAATCATGATATTGAAAATTTGGATGTAAAAAATGGAGAAGCCAGATTGTGGGGAGAGGGTAGAGTTTGCAGGGGAGCAAGTACTTGGTTTACTACTTTAGATGCCTGTTGAGACGCTCCCATCCTGTATTGGAGTGTCTGTATGCACATCCTGCTCTGCTGTGTTTCCAGTTTCCTGCCAGTATGCATCTTGGAAAGCAACACCTGCTGGCTCAAGTATTTAGATCCCTGCCTCCCATGTGGGAATGCTGGACTGAATTCCTGGTTCCTAGCCTCAGCCAGCGCAGGTCATTGTGAGCATTTGGGGAATGAATCAATGGATCATAGCGCTGTCTGCATGTGTCTTTCACTTTGTTTCTCAAATTTAACAAGCCCTATGGATGACAGGTGCATGGTTCTTTGGATAAATAGACAAGACCTGTGGATGGAGGAGCATATTATGATTTTTTATTTGAGTAGAGGGCTCTGGCTTTAGTGTGGTAAACACAGGGAATGGGTGAAAGTTATAAGAGTAGTTCACCTGCTCATGAGAGGTGATGGGGAAGGAGAGGGGGAAATGTTAACCTGACATGAGGATATGCAGTTGGCTACCCTGGCATTTAGCGTAGTGCCTGGATGGATTCCACTATAATGTGCTAATGAAACAGAGAGCTTACATTAGAAGGGTTTTTTGTTTGTTTGATTTTAGTTGGCAGTTCTGTTTTATATTATTTTGAATTTGTTGAATCTGGGATGAGCATGTTGAACTGTCTGAGGAGTTGAATAAGCAATTGGATGAACATACAAATCTGGATATATAAATGTGCATGTCACCCACTAATGGCTGGGAAACTGAAACCATGTGCACAAATGGGATTACGGAAGTGTTCATGGAAGCAGAGATGAACTATGCCCTCTGCCTTGAGGAAACCTAAAATTTAATATTTGGTTAAGATTCACCAGCAGGTGATCCTGAAAAGTTAGGACCAAGGATGCAGTGGGGGGCAGTAAAAATTATTCTGCACAGGTAAGAAGGGTGTGTCCGAATATGAAATAATACTAAATGTTACATAACCCATATGATAGTATTCAATTCTAAGGGTTAAGAAATGGGACTACCATATAATGGATAGCATCAAGGAATATTAATAATTGTATGGAATGATTAATGATGAATTTAGACAGACAAAGAAAAGTTTAGAGATGAACACATGAAGAAAGCAGTTGTGATTTTATCTAAAGAGAAGAAAAGGGAAATAGCCGAAGGTGACATTAGGTTGAGGGAGGATTTCCATGAAAATTGGGGACAGTAAGAATGTGTTAAAAACCCAGTAGATTTAATTTTGACACTGGGTCAGATCAGAAAAATGACTAAATGTGTTCATTTTAAACATATAAATACCAATATATTTATATCATGTAGCAAATGTATTTTAAAATATATTTATAATATGTCAGATATATAATTTTTATGCCTTGTTAACTTAAAAGGCAAATTTCTGTAGCAGAATCAGGATTGCCCAGAGCACAAGGGACAAAATGATGTCAAGAGATGGTAGAGAGGAGGAATTATGGGAAAACTTATGCCCCTGCTGGTGGCAGCACAGATCACTGTAGTTACTCTGCTTATTTAGTGAACTTCATGCACAGTCCTTGTGTTCTAGCATCCCCACTCCTAGTGACAGGTGCTGAGAGGCATGGATAAGAATGACCCTTGTAGCAGTGCTATAATAGCAAACAAAACAATCCCTGGAATCAAGTGTTACAAAACATGCATTTTGACATGCATATGAAATATAAATATATACATATGATTCAATATTAATATTATAAAGCAACAGAGATAAATGAACTACAGGTAATTAAGTTACCAATGTGAATTGAATAAACATATTAAGAAACTAAAATTATAGAGGGATATAATATTTATAATGTATTTTAAGTAAATGATAAAAACATGCAAAGGGCGTGGGTTTTGGGCCTAGTTTTTAAGCTACAACTTGGGACATCGCATCCCGTATTGGATGGCCTGCATTCAGATCCCGGCTGATGCAGAGCCTGGGAAGAGCAAGGCAATGGTCCAGTACTTTGGTACCTGCCACCCGGTGAGGGACCAGCATTGAGTTCCTAGCTTCTGGCTTTGGCCTGACGGAGCTCAGGCTTTTGCAGGCGGTAGAGGAGTGAACAAGTGGTGGGAACTCTTTATGAATGGCAACCTCTCTGTGTCTCAAATGAAAATAAAAACGTATTAAAAACATGCAAAATAAAACAACTATATAACATATATGTACTATGCATAATTTTATGTACATATATAAGGCATAAGGCACTAGAAGTGTAAATAATATAAAAAGTATACTTATTATGCTTAAAGTGTATTATTCAGATTAATTTGATCAAAAAGGTATCCTCTGGGATGCATTATTAAGGTTTTAATAGCAGTGAAGCCTGCTTTGAGTGTTTATTTTTAATGTTAATATAGAGAGAACAGCTTTCATATATTTCATAGGTGCAATTCTAAGAAGATAACCAGACTTCCTCACTCCCTCCCTCATTCCTGCCCCTTCCTTCCTCCTTTTTTTTAAGTTTTGCAAAAACACAGTTTCAATCTATATATATAGATTTTTATTGTGTGGTACACATGTGTGTATTTGTGCATGCTTTTACCTTTATTTAATCTGTTTTCTTGGACTAATTTAATCATCACTTTATGAAAATCTTTAAATCATGCCTATTGATTAAATACCATAGTGGTGTATGGAGAAATTCCTACACTGATGTTAATAGAATTATGTAAATATAGGAAGTATCATAATTACATTTCCCTAATTTGCAACTTCAATGCATTTAGATTTATTTAGGGAGAAATCATTCAAGTGACTTAATTTTTTTTTATTTTTGGTATATTTCATTTGCAAAAAATGGAAATCAGATTTTTTTTACAGAGATCATATTTACACACATAGGCACCCATGCAAATATCCTGTTATATATAGATACATACACCAAATATAATATGTACAACTTAAATATATTTTACGTTGAACAAACGATCTTTCATTTCTTTATTACTATCCAAAGCACAGCAATGTCTTGAGAATCAAATATCCTTGGACTCCTCATGCTGGATGGAAGCCAAGCTTATGCTTCTGTTTGTAAGCGGAAAGCAATAAATAATTTTTAAATGAAATACCTTAAAAGAAATGAAGCCATTATCAACCTGCTGAATAAGGACGCAATTCATATTATCCCAGACCACAGAGGTCTTTTGAAACAATGAATAACAAGACTAATTGCCATTGAAGTCATTAGAAAACACATTAAAATGTTTACTCAGGCTTCTGAACAACAAAATACCATAACCGGGAGATTTATGTAGAGAGAGGATTGCAGGTTTATATGTGCTACGCCTCTCAGTTCCAAGTCCTTCATGCCCTCTGTGTTCCTTAGGAATGAGGTTGATAGTTGCTGTTTGCTAATCCTAAATTCAAGGCCAGTTTTTTGACTGCCTTTATTCATTTGCTAGACCTAGAGAGAATACTAGACAGATACCTACTTTCAGTTAGTTACTGTGGAAACTCTTTTTCTGTCCTGCTGAGCTGGGTGAAATAATAAGAAAGCAGTTATAATTCTCTATTACTAGTATTATTGGTGCTCATAGAACGTTTTCCCTATGGCTGCAATAGTGGTAAATGATTTACATGGACTACTCCACTTCATCTCCTTTCTGTAAATAATAGCGTTGTTTTCACCCTCTGTGTTTTACTATTGAGAAAGCAGAGGCTAAGAAAGTTTTAGTAACATGGTAAGTACACACAGGACCGGGGCAACATGGTTCTCTGACCACACTCTTCATCGTTACGCTGTGTCTCTTGTGCAGATCCTTCTGTGGGTGCTCCTTCACATTCTTCCCACAGCCACTGAGTGTGACATAGCCCCTCTAAACTCCTCTCAACGTCATAACCGTATATCCTTCATAGCACTAACCATTGCTTGTGATTCTTTGATCATTTGTATGCTTTTCAGTTGTCCATCTTTCTTCCTGTGGCAGCAAGACTTGGTCTAACACATTTGGCACACTGACAAGATAATAGTTCAAGTAAATAGTGAAACCCTAAAAACTTGAAGAACTGAACAAAATATTTTGTTCCTAGTTAGTCACATATAATACATATTAACTCCAGATCCAATAGGCCCAGCTGCCTGTTTTCTCACAGTAGTTCCAGATATCCTCAATGTAGTATGTCTAAAGGTAAGCTCATTTCTATCACCCAATTAAAAAGTCTCCTTATTTCTGAAAACTTAAATTTGAGGATCATGTTTATACCCTCTTTTTTTCTATTCCAATTCTATTTCTTTGGATTAAGTCTTCTAACTAGTTAGGGCTACTGTCTAAGGCAGTCACTGTCTTTTGCTTGAATTTCTGCCAAATCCTTCTGCTGTCCCTACCCTCTGCTGTAACCTTACAATCTCTTGTCCACACTGCAGGCTGAAATGTGTTTATTTAGCACACAAAGCCTGAAATTGCTGTGATGACATCAGTGCTGCGATAGGCCTACCTTGTCCTCAGAATAAAATCTAAATTATTTTAACATGCAGGTAGCTGATGAAGTTAGCTGGTATTTAAATTTATTTCTTCCTTCTCTCCAGCCATCTTTTTGCATTGCTTAGCACATACTCATCCAGCAATATGGAATAGTGGATGGGAGCATGTAGGACATAAATTAAGGCTCGTCTACCTCTTAGCTGTATCATATCAACAAGCTACGTGATAACTTTTGTCCCAGATATCTTGGCTAAAATATGGTAAGGAAGTGTATGTGATGTGAACATCATTGCATCTAGACAGAAGGGTTGATGTATTAAATGAGTGACTGATGTAAAGCACAAAAACAAGATGTTTTCTTTGTTAGCATTAGTTTTTTTTAAAATATGTAACTCTAGAACCATATGTTTTCTTCTGTGTATGCATCATGTTCTTTCATATCCATGTAGCTTTCCAATGTCAATCTTGCAGCCTATAATTCTGCATGCAAGCTGCACTTGGTCAGATTTTCACCTGTTCTTTAAGGTTCCAGTATAGATAGTACTACATCTGCTGAGCCTTCGTTTACCTTTATGTAGAAGATTGGGTGGCTCCTCCAAGGGGTCTCTTACAGTCCCCTGCTAACTACCCTGCAAGCAAGCACCTATCATTAAGTCTTCCATTGCCCACTTATTTCTCTGCTGCCCATCATGTAAGCTCTTGGACATGCAGACTATGGCTTGCCCATGAGTATATAAATAGTTCTAACACAATTCCTTGTAGTAAGAATACACTCTGTCAAATATCTGTTAAAACCAATCCCAAAGAGAGCTTGATTCAATTGAAAGACCTATCACTAAATGCCGTATAAAAGCCAGTTCTTTTGAAATTGTCCCTCATTCCCATGGCCTATTTTGAGGTTCCACTAGGGGTGGAATAAGGCACCTTGGATGATGTCAGTCCTTATTTTACTAGCTCCACTCCACAGTTCAATTCCAACAAAAGCAATATTGTGTACCAATTCTCTGGTGGAAAGGAAAGCTGTGATGCATTTGTTATTTCCCTAGGATACCATGTGCCATTCTGATGTTGAATTTAGTTCAAGAACTAGGTAGCACTTACCAGTGATTGTAATATTTTCCTAAGTAGAAATACTGCTAACAAAGTTCTTAGTTTTTGTGAGAACAAAATGAAGCTGTATTGAGATGCTGATGTGATTCTGCATAAATTCAAACATTACATACCAAAAAATTCATTGATTTGAACTAAATAAAGTACTAATTCCACTATTAGAATCATGGGAAAAACATGGATTCTAGGGCCTTGTATAATATATAAGATGAGAAAATGGATGGGAGATAAATGACTAATCTAGAACACATGATGAAAAATTGGATATAATGCATAAGAAAATGGACCAAGTTATGAGAGAGAATGAGAGTGAGCTTATTATGGATTAAGGTCAGGGAAAGTTATTCTAAGTTGTAATTCAGATAATGACTCCTATTTGAGCCCTCATTTTTACCTCATACCCCTTAGATTTCAATGGCATGGCATATTCTTATTTTTCCCAGCACCTTATAGTTACTAGAGGCAAGGTGAACATTTTTGACCCTGTGTCCAGATGCCTTTTACTGAAGCTTGTATATTCAGTTACCTCTGATTATTCTTGTTCTTTCAAAGATGAAATATGAAACACGACAGTGTTTTTTAAAGTCTTCTGTTCAGCCAAAGAAAGTACAATTTATTGCAGGTAGAGAACTCTAAGTAGAAATGATCCCTAAGCATAATAAAAATCTCGGTAGTTCTTCTCATTTAATTTTCCATTTTAAAATAAGAGTGTGACTTCTGATGTCACTTGGAACTAATAACACCAGTGATGTTTAGATATAACTACATTAAAGAAACAACCAAAAACTATAACTTTGCAAGATACCCTTTTCATTCAATGCCTTTTAATTCAACAGTTAACTTCCCTGAGTGATCTGAATATTGTGCAAATCTAGTCTGGCTTTTAGCAACAGAATTAATTTAAATATAGAATGCCTCTCGAACCCATAAACCATTTTCATTAATGAGTTCTAAATAACAGTTAGATTAACAGGCAAACACTTAATTACTGTCTCCTTTTTTAATCAGGCAAGCAATTCTAATGCAAACTGACAAGGCATTTATTTAGCAAGCTACTTACATTAAATAGTCACTGACAGTTTCAAAGATTTTCTTTTAAGCCTATGAAGTATATATGAGAGATGAAAAACAAACAGTAAATCTGAATAATATCTTTTAAATAACCTGGTTTCCATTACTTTGGGTTTCCAGTGTTAAAAGTTCTATTGTAGGTCGTGGAAGGAGGAAGACGTAATAATCACTGCTTAGGAAACCCAGCTTTCAAATAGGACTCAAACGCTGAGTGTTCATTCAGGAGAGAGTTGATAAGCACTCAGGTCTAAGCTCCGCTTTCTCTTCCAGAACGTTGGGCCATTCGCATTTTGACACGCTGGCATAATCTCTCAAGCAGGATTCACAATATCCAAACACACAAAGATGGTGGCAGAAACATACATTGTCTGGAACATATTGGAATGCCATGATGCTTTAAAAAAATTGGCCAGTAGAGAAAGGGGTGTAGACATGGATGGAACACTTGCATTGTTTGGTTCATTTCCCAGATGTCTGTAACTGCTGGGGAGAGGGGCTAAATGCAAACCAGGCAGCATCAATCCAGATCTCCCACGCTGGCAGCATGGGCCCGAGTACCTGAGCCATCATTACTGCCTCCCAGGGTACACATTATCAGGAAGGTGGAATCAGGAACAGAGTTAGGCCTCACACTCAGGTATATAGGATGTGATAAAGATCAAACTCCGATATAAAGGATGTGGCTGTCGCATTGGCTGGCATCATGGGTGAGACAAACATCTTCATGATGCCAACATCTGAATGTGGTACCAGTGTCCTTTGCCCAGTGTGGTTTTTTTTTTTTCTATTCAAGTAAGTGTTATGTGATAAGAAATTATAATTGGTGAAATGCACCAGTTACAAAAGTGAATTTCTGATAGCACTGGGCTAAGTATCTGTCCAAAACAATTCCATCAACAGACTTAGCAGGACTTGACTATGTATATAATAATTATTTACAGCTTCCAAAAATACTGCAATTTGTCCAGATTAATAATCCCTTCTGCATATTGGACATGTAATACTTTTCTAGTAATAGCATTAGGAAGTTTCCATATACAATATTATAAACTAGTTTTTGCAAGGAAAATAAATGCACCTAAAACATGCTACCTAACAGGTATATAATAGACATTTTCCGTGTTTATTTTTTATGTATTCTCTATGATTTGAACAAATCCCAACATCATGAGATTTGCCTTCCCAAGGTAGAAGTCCGAATTCCATAGCCGAGTGCACCATGCCACTAGGGCTGAATGAATGATGCCTCCATGCTTCTACAAGGAGAAGCCCTATCATGAGAGTTTAGTTAGAGGGGCTGTCTGAAGAGTGCGTGAGCAGGAAATCTGTCTTGGAGAACACGGAGGCCGGCTCTTGAAGCAGCAATAGTGGTGCTCCTGGGGTCTGGACCCAGTCCTCGTTAGAGCCAATGGGGATCATTTTTTGTGTACAGATATCAGAGTAATGCTGCCTATTGCTTGATTTTATTTTATTTTTTGATGACTTTCTGAGCTGCCTAATATTCTTTAATAAATTGTTTTTGGCTCCTAATGTTTACAATAGGTTCTATTTTTTTGCAGCTAGGTTTGTTGACTTATGTTTCAAACTCAGACTTTACAGCTATTATTCATTTTCCCCAATATAACAATATTGGATTGTTTAACCCTAAAGAGTATGAGTGTGTGTATATGCATGTGTGTACATGTGATCATTCCAAAGAAATAAACCAGTTGTCTGTTATCTTCAACAGTCTCATATGTTTAACCAGGTTTCTTTGGGAAATTACTAAAATAGCCTGAAGAATTGTCTGTGGAAGTTAGTGCAGCTTGATCGATCCAATGACTTTTCTTGCAAACTACTTCCATTTTTCTACAGCTGATTTTTTCCATATGCAGGCCTCACAACAAGTTTATGTATAAATGTGTGAATTCTCCTTGTCTTCATTTTCTGTCTGAAATAAATATGGTCCCTGTTTTGTGGATCATTCTGGTCATGCAAATATATTTTAAGAGCCATATGTGTTGGAATTCTACTTGGATATGATGGAATGTCAGTTCTGTAAAGATACTAATGGCTTGAAACTTTAAATTCACAAGAAACTCATTCAGAATTTCCAGTAAGACTTACAACCACTGTTTTCTTCTCTCTCAACAAAGCTTTTTCTTCTAGAATAGCTTCATGCATAATTTTTAAAAAAAAATCATGTAAGTACTGCAGAATTATTTAAGAATTTTTGTTAATTTTTTATGATATTTCAACCATATTAATTTCTGGGAACTCATTATAAATTTAAACAGTGACTATGTTGGAAGAAAAAGTACATTTCAACCAACACTCAGATGATTTTATGCAACATTTTGTAAGCATCTTTACTTCAAGGTATTGTCTAATTTATTTTTAGTTTGTTAAATGTATAATTCTTTTAAAGATGCAAATCTTTTGTAATGTGTAGCTTAATAAATAAAAATCATATTAAACAGATTTCAATACGCATAGTTTCAAGATATTCAGAAAAGATTTGTTCTAGATAGCTCATAAAGAAAATACTGTATTGTTTTTTTAAATAAGCTCTTCTTTTAGTTTTTTTTTTAAGATTTATGTTTATTTGCTTGAAAGGCAAAGTTAGAGAAAGAGAGAGAGAGACAGAGAGAGAAAGAGAGGGAGGTCAGTTGGTCGGTCGGTCGGTCGGTCTTCCATCCTCTGGTTCACTCACCAAATGCCTGTAACAGCTGGGGATGGGCCTGAAGCCTGAAACTCCATCTGGGTCTCTCCCATGGGTGGCAGGGACTCAGGTACTTGAGTTAGTGTCTGCTGCTCTCAAGGTGTGCATTAGCAGGAGGCTGGTTGGGAAGCAGAGCAGCCAGGACTCAAACTGGCCCTGAACTGGCACTCTGATAGGGAATGCAGGTCTAGTGGTGACTTAACATGCTGTACTGAAAGCACCCACCCCTAATTTAAATTTAGAGGAAAACTTTTCCAAAACTTGAAATGAGGACACTACTCTAAAATCTACCCAATTCAGAGAGTTTATTGACACCATAAATACTAGAACTTTGTGACTATTCTAATGTCATTCACAGCCTGTTCCATTTGAAGAAATCTTTGTCAAGCATTCATTCCCAGATCTATTCACACAAATATTTATCATATTTTCTCCTGTGTGCAACTATTTTAAGCACTTGCATTATGGAGGTGAACAAATATCTCTATCAATGTTTCTGTGGCTTTCTCTGTACAGTACATAAAAATACGAACGTCTTTCAGTTTTCGCATTTCGCCTCACAAGAACTTTTCAACAATATCGTCCATCGTTTGAGGGATAGTTACATAGTTTATAGATTCCAGAACAGAATGGAATGTGGGGCTCCTTATTCAAAGGCAGGAATAAAGGGACCAACGTGTGAAGCTTTTTCCTTTCTTCTGCAGTTTCTCATGATGTGTCATGTTTGTTGTTTGCCTTTTTCAGTACAAAAATACAATATATCTGTATGGATGTTATTTTTATCTTCATACTCTTCATTGAAAGTTTTAAATGCACTTATAAGAACATTTAACTTGTACATAAAATGACCAAATTTAGATAATTCATATATTCATACATATATATTATTAATAGGACAGAGAGGACAATACAAATATCTAACTATTTTATTTGCAGTTCTTTGCCTAAACCCTACAGAACCGGCTTTGCAACAATCCCTACTCCTCAGCAGATTCTACAAGATCCTTCCTCTTGTGACTTGTCGTCCAAATCCTCCTGTTCTTCCTCACCTGGCTTGCATGTCTCTGGCTGCGTGCTGCTCCTCTTGGCTGGTGAGCTTTCAGATTCAGAGCTCCTTGCTTGCACAGCCCTGGGGGCCCCTGGATGCCCATCTGCGTGGCTCTATGGAAGATGATTTATCTGTAATGATTGAGGATTGCTGCCTCTTTCTGACCAGCTTACCCTTCCTCATCTTTGCTTCTGCCCAGAGACATGGTGAGGTCGCAGGGAATACTCACCAGAAATCCTTTTTCTTTATCCTGAGTAGAGCAGCTCCTTACGGCAGCACCGATTAATAGGAAGGTCCCTGGGAGTGGGCCCTGTGACAGAGCTGACAATAACTTGACTATGCGGAGGTACCCCAAAAACCTAACAAAAAAATGGAATTAAAAGATAAATTTAGTTAGGTGTAAAACAAAGTTTGAAATCCATGCATTGTTTGTTTCATAATATTTTTTCCATGAATTTTTTTGAAATTGTCTTGTATGTGAAAGTAGCTTTTAGTATGTTTAGGGGATTATGAAAGGTTATGGGAAATGTGTTATCTTTTAGTTCCATTTTCCACAAACTTTTTGAAGACCTGTACGTACCCCTAAACAGCTACTCAGCCTCCCTGTAACTGGATTCCACACTGTAAAAAGCATGTCACTTCAGCTCTGCAACACAGAAACAAAGGTATTTCACAGATTCACACAAATAAATTGATACCAACATTTTTTAAAATATTAGTGCTTTAAATATAATCAAAGAAGCTTTCAAATATTTAACAAAAATAAGAAAATACAGATTCCTGACTTGATGTACTCTTGTATTTTTTCATAAATAGAACTCTTCTGGATTTTTTCATATTATGAGAACTGAGAGAAATATTCTGTCTCTAATTCTTTCAAATAAGTCTTTGAAGAACACTGTGAAATATTAGTATAAAATACAGTCTGACAGGACAGTGATAGGAATGAGTAACGAAATTAATTGAAATTATTTTGATATTAAAAACAAAATGAAAAAAAATACATATTCCAGCAGTGCAGTAAATCATGAAAGAGGTACCGTTTGAAAAGAAGGAATGGATTGATTCTTAAACAGTTTCATAATCCAATTAAAAAGAGAAAATAGTTTGAACAGAATCCGGAAACTTAATTTCCTGCTGATTTGATGTGAAGTACTGATATTAACAGAGATAACATGAAACTGATAATTTAGCACTATGGTAAATCCACGTCTTTGACAAACTAACTGCTGTTGTCACTTCAAAGAGTTTCAAAAATTACTTATTCTATGAGGAAAATTAAAATGTCTTGAACTTTATAGCTTTTATATGTTAAAAAAACTTCATAGAGGTTCTCTGACACTTGCCATTAATTCTAAAAATTCATGTGATATTTACGTCAAAGTGAAAGAAACTTTTTTGATCCATCAGTAAGGAAAACTCTAAAGATGACCTATGTTAGAGAAAAGAATGAATTGTCCTTTCATTCTCCTGAGAAAATCATTGCCATGTAAGATATGTTCCACAGGATGCAAACAAAGATCTGAAGAAAATAACACGAGTGTCAGCCAGTTAATTAATAAAAAAAATTCCGATTTTTTTGGATTCTGTTGTGCTTCTTTTATTTATCAAGTGTTTTTAATTTTAATTTTTATTTCAAATGCTCTATTGGTGCCTGATTTTATTTTATTTTGTATTTCTTATTTATTAAATAAAAGGTCAAACTTTCAGGCCCCACAAGGTCTGGGTTCATCCCAGGTGGCCACTGCTTTGCTGCAGGTGAGCTGGACTTGCAGCGCCACCAGAGCTGGGCCCTCTACCCCTGGTCAGTGAAGTCTGTGATGGCCAGATCAAAGCTGTCACACCCCTCCTGCTGCTTACATTCACCCTCTGTCATTGTTCCTTGTTGAAACTATTTCCTGGCATGTGTCATTTTTCTGTAGACTGTTAGGTAAACAAGGAAATCCATGGGCTGTTGAATGACAATTGTAAATGCCAATCCCAGAATAGTGCCTGGCTTATCAGCCACTAAGCATGGGCAGGAGAGAAGGTAGGGTGGGAAGTATCACTATGTTTCTAAATCTGTATATATGAAATACGTAACATTTGTTTACCTTAAATAAAATCTTAAAGTGAATAGGAACATAAAACACTATATATGATTTAATTTTAAAATTTTTATTTATTTAAAAGAGACAAAGTTTGTCAATTGCTGGTTCACTCCTCAAATGCCCATATCAGTTGAAGCTAGGTCAGGCTGAAGTCGGGAGCCAGAAACAATCTGTCTCTCACATAGGCGACAAGGACGCAAACACTGTGCTAACACCTAGTGTCTCCCAATGTGAGCATTAGCAGGAAGTTGAATCAAGAGCAGACCCAGGACTTGAACCCCAGCACTGCAGAAGGAGATGTGGGTGTCTGAACAGTGTTAACCTATGCACCAAGGGCATGTTCCTCTTTATCACATTACTTGAAATATATTCTCTCTCTGTGTATGTGTGTGTATGTGTATTTGGCAAAGATTTAAAAATATAATTAAGCACCAATGTATTAAACCATTACTACTCATGAAGCACTGTACTAGGCCTTAATTTCAATATGAAGACAATACAGAATTTCAAATGGTCTGTCCCCCAAACATTATAGCATTTTATGGAGACAAAGACAGATAAACCTACAATATACAGAAATTAACTGTGTTGCAGTAAGATTAATAAAACAAAGTACAACAGATTTTTATAACTACTTGAAAAAGGACAAGGTAGTACTTCCTTGAAGTATTGTATTGCAGTGATACGATTAGATATTTGTTACTTTAAAAAACTTTAAAAAGTAAATTTTTGCTTTATCTAATTACAGCTCATTTTATTGCCAATCCTGGGCTGAAGAAGAGTGGGGAGATGAGCAGTTTCTGGTCAGGCCTCTCTAAAAGCTGAGTCTTCCATCTGAACAGTAGGCGAGAGCTGCAGTGTTTGAAATATAGATGGGGGAAAGGGGGTATCTTTTCATTCCCAGTATTAAAAGTGGCATATCGTAGAGTTTTAGAGTACTTATCAAGAGGTGTTTTTCTAATATTTTGATAATATAAACTCCAATTAGGAACTATATATGTTTATATCTTAATTGATCTTGTTGTTATGGTTGGTATTGTTTTATTAAAGTATAAGTTGCATTACCTGTTCTCAGCCCGGTTTCTCAGAGGGGGTGTCTTTTGCAGAATGGAACAATTTGCAGATGACCAAACTCGCTGTTGTAGAACTCAATAACTAGTGTTTACCATTAATAAAGCTAATATGCAATCTTACTTTTATCTGACTTAGGTAAAATAATGCAAGTTCACATACAGTGCCTTTGCTTGCCCAGCTCTGTGTGTTTGACAGTTTGCTAGACTCATCTGAGATCTGCTGTCCCTGTTTGCAAATTGAGCATAATAATTGTACCTTTCTCAAAGGGTTGCTGTCAGGAAGACAACAGATGATCAATTTGAAGCACTTAGCACAGAACCTTATAGGTGGTAAATTCTCAACATATTCAGACATCATCCAATAAAATTTTAAATTTGATACTCCAGGGGAAGATTTTTGTCAGTAGTCCATGTACACCTATAGGTGTATCTGATAAGAAGGTGTGAAATTATATATATATATATATATATATATATTTCATATATATATTTGCTTTAGGGAGGAAATTAAATCATGAACGCTGGTGGAGAAAGCAGAGTTTTCTCTTGATTTTGGGTGTTAGATTTCACAACACAGAGAGGCACTGGTGCAGTGTGATTCTTGGGAGGGGGAATCTTCACAAAATCTGGGCTCTATTTTGGTGCTTGAATAAAATGACTTCTATATAAATCTTAGAAATCAATCCCACCCTCTCATACACACTTACAAGTTATTTGGAATGGGAGGTAGCTAAAAATTGCTTGGGGGATAAGATACTGATGCCAATGTCAAGTGAGAGTGTCACTCCTATCTTCTGCTTTTCTGTACAATGTGGGTAAGTGAACATGGGCACCATGCTGCATGCCGGGAAGGCCGAGGCTAGACCTGTCGTGATGATGCACCTACTGTGCAGACCGCTTTGGGGACAGAGGCTTCGTCCTCTCTAAAGCTCATCCACAAGGCCTGGAACACTGTGAGAGTCCACTTGGCTTTCCATGCCATGTTCCTTATGGCAACTCATTCTCCCTGATTGTGGGTCAAGTGGAAGCTCAGGGTGTGACATTACACCACTCATTCACTATGTTTGCGCCAGTATCTCTGCAGGTAATCCGAGACTCCTCCTGCATCCTAGATTTAAACCCCACTGCTGCCTTGTTTTCTAATGCTAAAACATTTGGAATGATTTCAATGTTTTCAAGAGAAATCCAAATTCTTGGACACATTAAGAGTAGAATGATGAGTACATTCTACTCCATATATATGTAATAAAGGGAAACTTTTGTGTAGGATTTAGAAACAATAGTAAAACCAAGTAAATTTGATCTATTGGTTATTATCACCATGTGCAGTATTTTTTTTTTTAAGTTTTATTTATTTGAAAGGCAGATTTACCGAGTGGCAGAGATGGAGAGAGAGAGAAACAGTGAGAGGTCTTCTATCCGCTGGTTCAGTCCCCAAATGGCTGCAATGGCCAGAGCTGTGCCAATCCAATGCCAGGAGCCAGGAGCTTCTTCTGGATCTCCCACATGGATGCAGGGGCCCAAGAACTTTTCCCATCTTCTACTGCTTTCCAAGGCCATAGCAGAGAACTGGATGGGAAGTGGAGCAGCTGGGACTCAACCAGCACCCATATGGGATACTGGCACTGCAGGTGGCCGCTTTACCCGCTGTTCCCCAACGCCAGCCCCTTGTAGTGTTTCTGGGCAGTGTCATTGTTCAAAAATATTCTAATCAGTTGTGCTTACTATTAGTTTTAAATAATCTATTTGCTTTAAATTAGCACAATTTATTAATTTCCTTTAATAAACTCTTTAATTCATATGAAAGCTAATTAAGGTAACTCCCAGTTGTACATGGTTGGCCTCCTATACATTTAAACTTGCCCTTATGTATTTATTTTAAGAGAAAAATCTGCAGTTTTGGGGAATTATCTGTGATCTTTTAGCTACTGCATCTTTCAGTGTTAAACAGTGGGATTGTATGTAATACTTCGGTGAAGGAAATGTAAACTGTGTTTCTGGTATGATTTCTGCAGTTTTTGATAGTTATTATTCATGGTAGTTTTAGTATATAGAGGGTGGTGTTCAGTATTCTAGATCCACCACTGGTGGGTCATTCTCTATTCAAAATATTTTTCCTCTTTTATAACTCAGCAATCTGTGTAAGGCATAGACTAGGCGTTTTTATTTCTAATATCAGCTATTCTCTGTAATTGCACTTCCAAGTATTTACATCCTAACAGTGCTTCGTATATTCAGTGCCGTTCTTATTAGAACAGGGGCTTTATAACTTTGTGTTCATTACATATAGCACTCCCTTCTTTATCAGTGTTGGATTCAAAGATCTATCATTTATTCCCTTGCATATGCACTTAACATCTGCATGTGCAGGCGTGTGCACACCCACACACACACACCGTTGGTATCTCATTCCACCCTCTCTCCTTCTCTATATCTCTTCTCTATCTCCCACTTCTCTATCATTAGAGAGAGAAATGAAGGACAGGTGAAAATAAACCCTTCACCTCCTCTGTGCTTGTCCTTGGCCTCTGCACGTTTTGGAGAAGTACATTGGGGTGCTGACAACTCTCATTTTGATTAGTGATCACCGTCTCGGCTCTGTTGCTCCACCGGTTACCAATGAGTTGACTTTTGTGATGACGATGGTGACTTCCACATTGGTTACCTGATTGTCAATCATCAGTCGTCATCTCACTTGATCTCCCACGTTGCTATTCACTACCTCTCTACTAAACACTTTTTTCAGTGGTTCTGGAGGTCTCGCTCCATCTCACTTCCTACCTGTCAATCCTGGTTGTGGATCCTTGTCCTCTAGATCAGAGATTAGGCTGGACTGAGGATTCAGATTTAATTGGTTCTCACCTGTTTTCTGTAACATCATTCAGTCTCATAATCTTTTATATGATTACCTCACCAAGGAGTCCCAGATGGATATCTTCATGCTAGAACTTTATCTTGACCTCCATACTTGGCCACCTATTTGCTAACTCCACATAGATACCCAGCAGAAATAGGCTCTATTGCCAAAACCAACATCTGATATTTTTACACTAAAATCAACTGCTGCTTCACTATTCCTTATCTCAGTAAATAGCAATCATTCTTTGAGCTATTCAAATTGAAGTCCTTAGTGAACTTACCTTTTTTACAATTCATACCCATTCCATTGTCACCCCCTATCAGTTATATCTTAGTGCCTCCCTCCCATTCCATGATTAAGGCAAAAGCAGTTTTCTCACCTGAATTTTTCACATCCTCCTGGCTGATACACATGATGTTTCCTTCTTCCCACTCATATGCGCATGTATTCTCAAAACAGAGTCAATTACTCTTTTAAGAAATCAAACCATGTCACCATATGCTCAGCACTCTAAATCCTCAGTCATTCCCCAGTGCTCTGTTAGTCACAGCCACTGTTCCCTCAGCGGCCGACACAAGAGTAAAGTGCATGTCCTCTGTCTCCTCCATGAGCGCGTCTCCCCTCCCTCTACCATCCACATTCTCACAGGCATGTGTCACCTTTGTGTGTTTCTTTTGAACACCAAACTGTTCTCAACTCTGTGTCTTTGCACTTGCTGTTCTTGATTGCTCTTTCCATAAACATGAACATAACCCCTGAACTCGTTCCATTGCAGGAATTAATGTGACTGCTCATGGGCTGCTAGGAAAGAACCACGTGAAAGATTCCTTCAGAAGGTAGGTGTTCCTACTAACTTTAAAATATGGACTCTTGGCATTCTGAAATGCATCCTTCACTGAAAGATGACAGATGGGGATTGTGGAGCTCTGAAGGATTGTACCATTTATATACTTCTCGAGGACCAATATTGTTTTCTCAAAGATGAGTTTTATTAAAAAATTTTATTTTTCCTTAAGGACTGATGATAGAACATAATCTCTTTATAAAATGTGATTCTTCTGGAGTTCACTAACCAAGATCCTTCAGAAACTGGGTTTGTCCTGATTATCAGAGAGCAACACTCAGACCCAGAGTTATAAAATTAGCTCAAGACAGCGGAGGTTTAAGAAATAAATGCTAGAAATAGAAACTAGGTAAAAGTGCTCCAAAGTTGGCGAGTTTTCATTTCTTCAAATTATTTTTAAAACAATTTGGGGAAATACTTTTCTCAAGAGATGGAATTCAATCAACAATCTATGAATAAAAGTGTTCTTAGGACCAGCATTGTGGTTCGGCAGATGAAGCCGCTGTCTGCGATGCTGGCGTCCCGTATGGGCACTGGTTTGTGTCGCGGCTGCTTCACTTCTGATCCAGCACCCCGCCATGTGCTGTGAAAGCAGCAGAAGATGGCTGAGGGGTTTCTGCCCTCACCCCCACCTGGGAGACGTGGATGGAGGTCCAGGCTCCGGATTCAGCCTGGCCCAGCCCCGGCTGTTGTAGCTGTTAGAGGAGCCAACGCAAGAACTTTCCATCTGTGTCTCCCTCTCTGAGTAACTCTTTGCCTTTGAAATAATAAAATCTGTTTTAAAAGTTGTGTTCTTGCTGCAATTAAGGTCACCTTAACTAAAAATAACTCTTCCTAAAAATTATGGTGAATCTACCGTATGAACAACATAAAATCTGTGGTGGAGGATTCTGGTTGGTTTTTATGTCTGTATTTCCAGCAGAGAGGGATTTGATAAAAGTTTGAATGAAAGTGTTTTTTCAAATGAGTGACCATATACAATACTACAGTTATTTTTCTGAAGCAATGTAAAAAGTTTTATTTCGGATAAGAAAAAATAAAATCAATCTAATCCCAGTGTAAGGTATTGGACTGCTACCACGTGAATTCTTGCACAGTTTTAATTTGCACACTATGCTATCATATTCATTCAAATAACTTATGCAGTAGACGCCCCTTATTTTCTTTATAATGAAGAGCTTCATGATTGATATATTTATGGGTATATTCCACATATTAAAACAGATTTTGTGCTTATATTGTTAGTGATTAATCATTTTAAAGTAGGTATTTTTGAATTTTAGTTTACCTTTATGTAACCATGAGATATTACTTTAATTTTCTAGATGTGCTTGTAAAAGATACTTAGCATAACACTATTCATATCAATTCATTCTGATAAATTAGGATTTTGTTCTGAATCACATTATTTTTCAAGTCTTTGAACTAAAATACATGAAATTAGTCTTTTCTGTGCAGGTTTTACCTTGGTATTTTACAAATTCATTTTCCCACTTTTCCTACCCATTTCATTTTCTCCTTTTGAAACTCCCAGTGGCACTGAGAACACTCTATTACAGATGTACAACAAGATAATGCATACTAGCCATTCTTGAAATTTCTAGTTATATGTTCAGAGAGAGTAATATTATAACAAGCAAATTAAAGAGCCATGAAAAAAGTAAGGAAAACCAGTTTATGTCAAAGGAATAGATGGTAGCAATTGAAAATGAGCCACCTGTTTCTCATTAAGCAAACAAGTGATATGGCACATCATACAGTGGTTGAGAAATGTATTTTTACATCCCAGGATCTCTTAAAAGAATAGAATGCTAGGCTGTTGAAAGTGATAGCGAGAGAGCAATGTAGCGTAACAGTCTCTTACAGGATCTTCAGAGTTGCGCAGAAGATCCTCAGACACAGAAGTGATCGATCAGGTGATTGTCGATGATGCTTGCTCGATTTTAATCCTGGAGTTAGGTTAGGACACAGTAGCAGCAGCAATTAACAGGTCATGTCTTCTATGTTTCTCCTTCAATAGGAATTCTCATGCTTTAGCGTTTACCAGAATCACCAGGAAGGTTTGCTGAAGTGGAGATTGATGGTCCCATTCTAAGACTTTTGGATCATATGTGTATGTGGTAGGTTTCCAGGAGTGCCCATGATGTTTTCCCAATATCACAGTCTGGGGATCACAGTGCTAGAAAGTTAGCAAAGGACAGAGAAAGTTTGTGAAGACTTCAAAGGAACTGCTCTGAAAATGCATCAGGCGTATGAGAACACATTGTCATGTACTTTCAATAATTTCATGTAGTTAGAACATTCTTTGCCTCACACTCTAAATGGAATGTGCAGGATCTAAGAAATGGATGTCAAACCTGAACATCAAACAGTTCATAGTTCTGCCCCAATGATTTTCACTGTAAATACATGCATACATACGCACATGAGACCACACACACACAGTTCTTTGTTAATCTGCATTCTTCTGAGGGGAAATGAGAATACAATGAATTATTTGAATATGAGACACACAAACACATATAAGTCATAGAAATTAACAGCAAAAACAACAAAAGCCACTGGTGGGGAAATTTGTGAGATACAGAAAGAGATAAAAGCAGGTGGTTCTCCCTCATTAGTTTTTGATCTCCTGAAAAGCAAACCAAATTCTTGTTATTCACGTAGAACCTTGTCTTTTATTCATTAGGTAGTGGATGAATAATGTTTGGTTTCTGCACACACAAAGTGCCATGTCATTCATATCTCTGCACAGCGGTCAAACTAGATATAATTTATCCAGTCTATATTCTACTCTTAGAAAAAAAACTGAGCCAAAAATGGCCATCCAATTACAAGAAGATTAAGGGAAGGTACTGGCAAAATATATCCAAAGTAAGAAGATGGATAAACAGTGCTTTAAGTGGGTAAGCCACACCTGGTGTACTAACTAGTTCCATTAAAAATTAACCCTAGCATTGCACTTTACTATTTTCTGGATTTTAATATAGTCGTTCAATGTAAACTCATGAAATGATCTGGGAACAGATGATTATAGGACAGTCGTAGCACGACATTGTTTTAGAGATTAACAGAATTACGAAATCAGAAGTAGATGAGACAATTTGGACACATTAGAATGTTTTTCTAGGGATTCATATTACAGTTAAACGTCTGACATGAGAGATACCAGCTTTAAACTGGAGTCCATATTCCAGTGCCTTCATTTGATTGAACAAGTAAGAAGCTCCCTAAATAATGTGGCTTATGCTAACTGTATCTTTGTATTATTTATTAGTTGCACCAGTAAGTGTTATATAATAATTTCTTGAAGGCTTAGAAAATATCATTCACTGTGCTATAAATGTTACATATTAAGAATCAGACATAATCTGTTCAAACTCAGGAAAAATAGGCTGTAACGCTGTCAAGCTCATGGAAGTCATGATTCAGAACCGTTGTTCTAAAACTGCTATAACCAATACCGACAACCCGCTCACACCATATCAGATGGTGTGGATGCGACCTGGGAATGCTTTTTTGTATTTTATTGGGTTGTTAGATATTTTTAATGCAACAGACATTATATGGCTTTCAAAGTTTAACAAATTCACCACATGACCCATTGCTTAACAATTTGCCAACATATGTCAAGACATAACAGCATGGCAAGAATGGTGAAGGTTCTACACGGTAAAGGGTTTAAACTTTCCCTCTGTAGTTCTAAATACATTTTTTGCTGAATTTTGATGATTGATTCTGGCAATGTAGAAAGCATGCAGTAATCAATGGACTTGAACAGGACTTATTACAGATACACATTTGCTTTCTAAATGTGTTATGTATAGTATTTTTTAAAAAAGGTTTATTTATTTACTTGAAAGGCAGGGTTAAAGAGAGGCAGAGTGAGAGAGAGGTCTTCCATCCACTGGTTCATTCCCCAGATGGCCACAGTGGCTGGAGCAGTACTGATCCATAGCCAGGAGCCTGGAACTTCTTCCACTGAAACCTAGGCCATCTTCCAGTGCTTTCCCAGGCCATAGCAGAGAGTTGGATCAGAAGTGGAGCAGCCAGGACTCGAACCTGCACCCATATGGGATGCCAAAACTGTAGGTGATAGCTTTATCTGCTATGCCACAGCTCTGTCCCCAGTAAAGTATCTTTCAAAGAATGGTTTTAAAACAAATGTTAATGTAGTGTTGAAAGACAGGCAAAACATAAATGTTTCACTATATCAGTTGGCATCTCATACATATTAGTGAATAAATATAAAACATAATTATTGCAGAGGTTGAGAGATCACAATATAGTATTTATTTCTAGACTTAGGCTGTGTTAGAAAAACTTTTAGCATTCATTTAACACTATTCTGTCTTTTCTGTAAATGTCTTCATTTGTTTATGGTTATAATTTGATAATGTAAGACTTCTGTGATGCTGGGGGACTAAATGCATAATTTTTGTTTGCTTTGATTTATTTGAAAGGCAGGCATACAGAGAGATCTCCCATCTTCCAGTTCACTTTCCAAATGCCTGTAACAGGGAGGGCTGAATTGGAATTCAGGAGCCCAGAACTCAATCTGGGTATCCCGTGTAAGCAGGAACCAACACCAGCCACCCAGCGTGCACATTAACAGCAACCGGAATTGGGAGCAAAGCTTTGCTTTGGAACCCAAGCACTCTGATACGGAGTGTTGCTATCCCAAGAGGTGTCTTACACACTAGACCAAACACTTTTAAAAAATAATTTTACTCAAGAAATATAAAATTCCATATAAATATAAAACTATAGTAGTAAAAGGGATAGGCACATGTAAAACTAGATCCAAATTCTATATTGAAAAATAAATACAAATAATTCCATTAACTGGGAAGATTGCTACAATCTTTTGATAATAAAAACTGTATTCCATTTTAATGTTCAAGACATTGTGCTGCTGAAGAGCATTTATGATAAAATTTTGTAGCAATGCTAATGAGAATTAACAATTGGATTTTCCTTGAATACCATTGCTTTCTCTTTTTTTAATAGCTACGTTTGCAATCTTAGACAATACAAGCCATTTCCTTTTAATTCTATGGTAGCTAACCCCATAGAACCCCTCTAAAGAAAGCTATTTACATTTCACAAGCAGAGAAATCAATTTTCAGGATGTTTCTATATCATGACAGCAAGATTGGTTCAAAAATGAAAAATTCAGACAATCAACCAGCTGTTTCATATACAAAATGCCAAACATCTGGCTCTCCTAACTTTTTTCTCCCTAACTTGATTGAAACAGCAGGGTTGATTGTGTTGTGCAAATATAGCCTGGGAGCAGGAAAATTAGGGAGTGAAAAAATTTGACTTCATTGTAGACTTTTTAAAAATCACAGATTCAGAGATTCTGAAGCAATGGTATCAGCTACTTGAGCAGACAGTCTTCTATTGTGTTCATAGTTGACTCAGTAAGCTGTTTATAAGAGAACTCTTGATCTGCAAGATAATTTTAATTACTGTGGTTATTAACATTTCTGTTTCCTCAGTGGCCTTCAACGCATGCTTTCCCCAAATCTAGACAAATGTACTGAGGACTGCTTAGGTCTTCATTATAATCCCAGTTCCACATATAAACCAGCGATATTCCTCAAGGGATGGCCATTTAGGAGATAAATATTTGCACATTCGAGTGGATGTTATAAGCTACTCCATCTCATTCTCCCATAGGAATGTGAAATAGAATCTGAGGTCATGGAGTCAACTGAATCCTGGTTATTCGTGTCTGTGATAATATTCTGTTGCCACCACCTGCTATGCAATGCTCACACAGCTTACCATACCCTTTGAGCGAAGTTCAAAACTATTAAAGTGATAATTGGTGCATTCACAGTGAAAGTCAACAGAGGGGCAGCTGCATACAAGAAGGCTGTCCTGAGATGACAGAGTGGGAAACAGATAGGAGAACTGGAAAAGAGCAAAAGGAAACGGGACCTATTAGAATGGTCTCCTACCAAAATCAAGACCAGGTTTCAACAGAAATTGCAGAATTACGTCTGGGGTGTCCATTCGAGCATTTTGTATACACAGTGAAGATTCTAAACATCTGTGCTTGCTTTTCAAAAGTCGTCTTGTGTGTGTCTGTCTGTATTTTTCTACTGAACTTGAACTAAGAAAAGCAAGATTAAAGTCATGGCAAAAAAAAAAAATGGCCTTTACAGGTGGTATTTGCAATTCTCAAATTATATAGCTACATTATACTAATTAAAATGGAGAAGAAAACTTTAAAAAATTAAATGAAAACTCAACTATCATACAAACAGGAAAAGAAGGATCAAGGGAAAGGAAATTAAATTACAGGTGCTTTCTCAGTCTTCCCATACTTCTAGCTTTCCAGCTGTGAAGGCAGCCATTGTTCTCAGGGGAGCTAATTATACTAAGAATCTTGCTTTCCTGGTGGGCTCTAATAAGCACAGTTCCTTGCAGAACTTTACCAGTGAGTGTCAAAGACCTACAACCGTGTGGGGCTGATGCTAGGGGCATGCAATACAACGCTCTATAATGTAGCTGCAGTAAACACACACTCCATTACTAGGGAACTGGGGGAACAGTGCAGAGGACCAGGAACAGGAAGTTATGGTTTCATTAATGCTGAACTGTAGGGGTCAAAGAACTAATGAAAAGGCTAAAGGGATAATGATCCTACCTATGATAAACACTATTTACCGTTGTAGTCATGAGCAGACTTCTATGTTAGCAGGAGTCGCAGGGAGGGGACTATGTTAGCCATCTGCTCACTGTGTGTGTTCCCATTTTTTTTCCTGCTAGCATGGTTACCATATACAGTGACCTAAAAGGCAATGAAAAGGCAAACTGTAGTGTGCTGGGAAGACTTTGCAGCAGCACAGTGAAATTAAATAGAACTTTAAAAACAATGGATATTTAATTTTTATCCATTAATTTCTTAGCTATTCGCCTGTTGAGTTTATGTCACAAAAACATGACCCTTGGATATAGATTAAGTCTTTGGATTATCTAATTTTGAACATAGCTGAAACAATAAATGACAAAGTTATTTAAGTGACTGTTATCGTTGGATTCAAGTCTCTCCACTGGAACAAAGTAGATACCAGCTGACACACCCAAATTAGCAGTCCATGATTTCACTTTCTGCACCTAACTATATTTATGTTATAACTACCATTTTGATTATTTTAGTATTTTGGGGAAAAATACTTATATCAAGGAGTCTGGAGGAAAACGTATTTGCTACTGGTACCATCATAATGAAACCTTTCAAGAAAAATTCTGATTATCCATCTTTCCTCATTTCCTCTCAATGATTTTAAAACAGTAAATCCATTTGCAGGTAAAACTGACTTTTTATGACATAGTATTTAAAAACAGTAAAGTTCTCATAGTATGCTAATGATAAGTAATACATTATAAAGAACACAATTTAGGGGCAAGTCCCTAAAATTCCTTCTATATAACAAGTTCTGCAGTGCTTAGCAGTGGAACGAGAGATGGCTTCCTTCCTTGTACAGAAACATCGAAGCTACACTGGAGGATTCTTTCAAAGGTTCTGTTGATACTTCCTGGAGCAAGCTTCCTACAGGCCTCCTGGAAGCAGCCTGGTGCTTGGCTCCTCCCTGTTTTCTGTTGAACAACAAAAAGCACAGCAGGTTCTTTCCCAGTGTCCAATTCAAGCCCACTTTACCCCACTTAGAAGGAAACTGCCTCGAAAGGCGTGCAAACAGTTGACAACAAAAATATCCCTACCCTGTATATAGGCTAAAGCTAACTATGAATTGAAAACAAAAATTTTTACTGAATATCTTTAAAAAACTGATTTAAGAGCAATAAAAGAACAACAAACACATAAATGTTATTGTTTTAAAGAAGTAAAAGCAAGACCTTAATGTAATATGGTGGAAAAAAACAATGTTTTGTAGAAAAATCAATCAACAAAAAGATTTCATTTCCTTGCAAATGATAGTAAAAATATGATTTGATATATCTACTTTAAATATAAAATATGAGGAGTTTCTAAAACAATATTTTCAGAGATGTCAGAATAAGTTTATAGCTTTGAAATTAGACACTTTCCAAATTACAAAGGTGTGACTTTGAGTTTTTGACTTTCTGACGATGTGTATGTAAAAGCCATACACATTCAGCAGAAATCATACATCCAGCTTGAATTAGTTTGCGTTTTATGTTTCTGGGGTGGTGACATGCCTGTGACACTCTCTGGAGAAGTTAGGCAACAATAGAGATCCTAACTCCCAGTTAGCCATATGATCAGTCAGCTCCCTGTCCTGAGCACAAACAATAGACCCACTACATGCACTGTGTTGCCAGCATTGTTTGGATACAGGTGTTCAACTAATTACACGAGACCTTCAACTCCATTATAAAATAAGCTTTGTGTTAGATTATTTCACCAACAGGACTTTAATGTAAATGTGCTCAACACTTTAGGATTAAGATACACTGTTTGGTAGTTCAGGTATGTTCAATGCATCTTATAACTTGTCATATTTTCAATGTATAATGGGTCAATTGAGGTATAACTCCATAATTCAAGAAATATTTGTAGCTGACATTTATTAGCACAATAATTACTCACATAGTTTTGTGATATATTGACATCCATTTGTGTACAAGTTTTGTAAAACCTAAGATTTTGTTCTGCCATTTAGATTGTTCTCATTTTTAATGAGTTCAAATATTTCTGTGCTAGGTAGTTCATATGTTTAGCATTCTTAAAGATTTCCTTATTTACTTATTTGAAAGGCTAAGTGACAGGGAGACAAATCTTCTGTCTACTCATTCACTCCCCAAATGCCCACAACAGTTGCCGATGAGTCAGGCTGAAGCCAGGAGCCGGGAACTTCATCTGGGTCTCCTCCATGGGTGGTGGGGACTGTAGTACAGGATGGTTATCTTCTGCCTCCCAGCTTAGTTAGCAGGAGGCTGGTTTAACAAGAAGCAGAGAAACCAGGACTCAAACTTACACTCCAGCATGGGAAGCCGCACCATCACACCAGCCCCGTGTTCATCTTTGTTTCTACACTGTGGAGTAGCTGATATTGATGTCAGTTTTACGGATGAGAAATCTGTGCGGCTGGTGCTGTGGTGCAGCAGTTAAGCCACTGCCTGCAATGCCCACATCCCATATGGGCGTTAGTTTGGATCTCGGCTGTTCCACTTCTGGTCCAGCTTCCTGCTGATATGCTTGTGAAAACAGCAGAAGATGGCCCCTGCCACCTACATGGGAGACCCAAATGAAGCTCCTGGCTCCTGGCTTTGGTCTGGCCCAACCCTGGCTGTTGCAGCCACTTAGGGAGTGAACCCAATGGATGGAAGATCTCTTTATCTCTCTGTTTCTATAACTCTGCCTTTTAAACAAAGAAACATTAAAAAAATCTGAAATCTGTGGTATTATGCAGTATTTATAAAATAGTATATACACTTTTTTAGTAGCAATAAAGTATATCTGAGGTGGCAAAATGGTACCAACTAACTCAAGATTGATACCATTCCAAAACTACCTATAATACATTAGGATTTAGCTAAGCAAATATACTAAGATTTAATAAATATAGCATTTAATAATTTCAATGCCTGTATTTTATGTTAGCCAAAATGAGTAAGAGTTTAAGAAGGAATTATTTCTTCGAAATTTTAAACATTGATTCCATTGGGGAATATAATGGGAAAGGATTTATGGTTTAAGTTTGAATTATCTTCTTCTAATTTAAGTTTATGATATAGTACTGCTGAATAGTCCTGAAAGAAATACTTTTCTGGTTTACATTCAATATGGCTTTTAAAAGTAGAGGTTTATAAAATCTAAGGCAGAATTGCCTTTCTCGCCGCTCTCAGAAGAAAAACTATAGGCAGAATGGTGGTTATTATAAAGTCAATATTATGAAGCAAGCAGGTAATGAGTAGGTGGATAATCTTAAGTCTCTTTCCCTGACAGGGATATGTATACTTTAGGTCTTAAAATTGACTATTAAGATCAATGTATTTGAAGCCATGTTGTGGTGCGGTGAGTTAGGATACAACTTGTAACTCAGGACTTCCATATTGACATGTCAGCTCAAGTCCTGGCTGCTCTGATTCTGATGCAGCTTCCTGCTAATGCATCTGGGTGGGCAGAAGAAGATGGCTAAAGTGCTTGGGTCCCTGCCACCCATGTGGAGCGACCAGGATGGAGCTCCTGGCTTCAACCTGGTCCAGTCCTGGCTGTTGTGGCCAGCTGGGGAGCAAATTAGCTGATGGAAGATTTTTTTTTCACTCTCTTTCTCTCTGTCACTCTTTACCTTCCCAACAAATCAATTGTTTAAAAATCTGTAAAAGATCAGTTGACTAAAAGAGAACTAAAATATGGCAATATTATACTTATTTAGGGTGCTATAAATCCTTTCTGTTCTAAACAAATCCATACTGGCCTGTTTCATGAAAGGATCTTGAAGAACTTCCTTCAGACTTCCTTTGCTGAAATTGGTTAACATCAACTATCCAAATATCCCTGGACGGGGTATTGCTTCTGTGAAAGGCTGTGCCAATCCATGCTGCTGCTACTGCTGCCAGGGTCATGTCAAACCATTCTCTTGGTTCTGTCCCTGATGGGTCATACTTATTAAAATGTGTGTGTGTGTGTTTTACTAGGAAGAAGTTCCATCAAGAGACAGACTTCACCTCTATTTCTGTTTGCCACACTCCATCTCATTTTCTGTCAGATGTTGTAACTTTGCCTATTTCTCCAGTATCAGATAACACATGTTTACATACATTTTGTTTTCCATTTAAATAGTGATATTTAAGTACATGTTTTATCAGAAGGAAGTGGGCTAATTGGGAACAGTTAATGGGGGCATCCTCCAAGGTTTCCACCTGGGATATTCCAATAGAAGGGGGATGGCGAGAAAAGATTTAGGCAGAAAGGAGGGGAGTAAATATGAGGGTGCTTCACAAAAGCTCTTGCAAAATGGAATTCAGTCGACTAATATTTTCGTGGATACAGATAAGTTAAATTTGGGTCAGAAGTGGGTTGTTTGTTTTGATGTGGAGTTTCTGAATTTCTTTGTAGATTCTGGTTATCAACCCTTTATCTGTTGCATAGTTTGCAAATATTTTTTTCCCATTCTGTCCATTGCCTCTTCACTTTCCTGACTGTTTCTTTTGCAGTACAGAAACTTCCTAATTTGATGCAATCCCAGATGTTAATTTTGGCTTTGACTGCCTGTGCCTCCAGGGTCTTTTCTAGGAAGTCTTTGCCAGTACCTATATCTTGCGGGGTTTTTCCAGTGCTCTCTAATAATTTGATGGTGTCGGGTCGTAGATTTAAGTCTTTAATCCATGTTGAGTGAATTTTTGTGTAAGGTGCAAGGTAGGGGTCTTGCTTCATGCTTCTGCACGTGGAAATCCAATTTTCCCAGCACCATTTATTGAATAGACTGTCCTTGCTCCAGGAATTGGTTTTGGATCCTTGATCAAATATGAGTTGGCTATAGATGTTTGGGTTGATTCCTGGTGTTTCTATTCTGTTCCATTGGTCTATCCATCTGTTTCTGTACCAGTACCCTGCTGTTTTGATAACAACTGCCCTGTAGTATATCCTGAAATCTGGTATTGTGATGCCTCCGGCTTTGTTTTTGTTGTACAAGATTGCTTTAGCTATTCAAGGTCTCCTGTGCCTCCATATGAATTTCAGCATTATTTTTTCCAGATCTGAGAAGAATGTGTTTGGTATCTTGATTGGTATTGCATTGAATGTATAAATTGCTTTTGGGAGAATGGACATTTTGATGATATTGATTCTTCCAATCCATGAGCATGGAAGATTTTTCCATTTCTTGGTATCCTCTTCTATTTCTTTCTTTAAGGTTTGTAATTTTCATGGTAGAGATCTTGAACGTCCTTGGTTAAGTTGATTCCAAGGTATTTTATTTTTGTAGCTATTGTGAATGGGATTGATCTTAGCAGTTCTTCCTCAGTCATGGCATTTCTGTGTATACAAAGGCTGTTGATTTTTGTGCATTGATTTTATATCCTGCTACTTTGCCAATCTCTTCTATGAGTTCCAATAGTCTCTTAGTAGAGTTCTTTTGGTCCCCTAAGTAAAGAATCATATCAGCTGCAAAAAGGGATAGTTTGAGTTCTTCCTTCCCAATTTGTATCCCTTTAATTTCTTTTTCTTGCTTAATAGCTCTGGCTAAAACTTCAAGAACTATATTGAATAGCAGTGGTGAGAGTGGGCATCCCTGTCTGGTACCAGATCTCAGTGGAAATGCTTCCAACTTTTCCCCATTCAATAGGATGTTGGCCATCGGTTTTTCATAGATTGCTTTGTTTGTATTGAGGAATGTTCCTTCCCTACCCACTGTTGGTGGGAATGCAAACTGGTTAAGCCACTATGGAAGTCAGTCTGGAGAGTCCTCAGAAACTTGAATATAACCCTACCATACAACCCAGCCATCCCACTCCTTGGAATTTACCCAAAGGAAATTAAATTGGCAAACAAAAAAGCTGTCTGCACATTAATGTTTATTGCAGCTCAATTCACAATAGCTAAGACCTGGAACCAACCAACAGTAGACTGGATAAAGAAATTATGGGACATGTACTCTATAGAATACTAAACAGCAGTCAAAAACATTGAAACCCGGTCATTTGCAACAAGATGGAGGAATCTGGAAAACATCATGCTGAGTGAATTAAGCCAGTCCCAAAGGGGCAAATATCATATGTTCTCCCTGATCGGTGACAACTAATTGAGCACTAAAAAGGAAACCTGTTGAAGTGACATGGACACTATGAGAAACAGTGACTTGATTAGCCCTTGTGCTGACTGTTGATGTACAATGTAATCCTTTATCCATTTTAGTATTTTTTGTTCTAGTATTAGAGAGAAAGGTCTTCCTTCCGTTAGTTCACCCCCCAAATGGCTGACATGGCCAGGGCTGCGTTGATCTGAAGCCAGGAGCCGGGTGCTGCTCCTGGTCTCCCATGCAGAGAACAAGCACTTGGAGACCAAGCATCTCTCCAAGCACTTGGACCATCCTCCACTGCCTTCTTGGGGCCACAGCAGAGAGCTGGACTGGAAGAGGAGCAACCGGGACTAGAACCGGTGCCCATATGGGATGCCGGCGTTGCACGCGGAGGATTAACCAAGTGAGCCACGGCGCTGTCCCCAGGACTTTTTATTTTTAATTTTGTAAAGAAATTGTATTTTTATGTGACTGAAGATATGGAATATTCATTTTCCTCTGATGATGCAACAGGGTATAAAGGAAGCCTGGTAGGAGAAACGAACTTTAAGCCAAGGAAAGCTTGTTGCACTGAGCTTTTGGACTGGAGAGCAAAATACAACTGTAGGCTTTGATGATTAATCAGTTTTCCATGGTGGGAAACTGAGGGCCATCCCAGTGGGTTTCCTCATTTCCTGTGTGATAAGATGAGAAATGGAATTTGGCTTAAAAAATGATGGAGAGTTTTGCAGAGGCTGTGGGGAGTCAAGGAAAATAGTAGACAAGTACCAAGTCTGCCAAAAACTCTGAAAGCCAGCTCCCACAGTTGTGTCTTTCTTTAGCTTTATAGACCTGTGCCAGTGCCTAGACATAGGCAAGCTTTCAGTACCAGCATCCAGATTTCTTTCATGTGGTTTACTCACTTTTGGTTCATTTTAAAATGCCATCCACTGAGACATAGTGTGAACTTTAAATGAGGTTTTTTCCATATTCCCTATGATAAAGTTATAGGTGTATTGATTACATCTTTACTTTTGATTCTAAATGTTGAAGTACTTTTAACTGTTGCAAAATCCAAATAGCTAACATCATCAACTAAAAGAATTACTCTTTATCAAAGATTCTGGGTCACTGCTTTGTATCTTTTAGTGTGAAGTAGAACAGATTCTCCCTCCTTAAAAGTAAGATTTTTTTCATATTCTATAATAACCTTTCTCTTGATAAACTATTTCACTGAAATGATTTATTCATATTTTTAAAGAGAGATTAGTATTTACTCTGACAATGAGTGTTTCCTTAAACCGATATATACCTACAAATATATGTAATCTGAATTTATTTCATGCAAAATGTAAGAGAATAGAGATTTTGTTGCATAATGAAATAAGCAATGCCTGAAGCCTTGAGTTTTATTGTTTGTTCTGACATTGAATCAGCATTCAACTTAAGGCAAGGCATTTTACTGCTTCTGGCAAATTTCCTAATCCATAAAGTGGAGTAATAAGTCTGACTTTTGCCGGAGGGTTTCTCTGAATAACTCCTTACAATTTTAAATTACATTGTTGACTAACAAGCTGAAAATGTTTTGAGCTAGATTAACTAAAGTATTCAATAATCCATAACAGAAACACTTAGTAATTAGAAAAATATAGCTACTATTTCTACCTTTTTTGAGCTATTTTAAATTAATCACTTGAGAAATTAAGATATTAGACTAAAAAATTAACATTTTGAAATAAAATATGTTCTTCCAAAACATCTCTTGGAAGAACTATATCAGTTAAATAAACAGGCTTTAAAATGAGAAATTGGGTTAAGACTTGACTTAAGCTCTACCTAAATAATTGGAAAAAAAGGTCATACTTCTTAGGTATCAAGACAAAGAAGACAGTTCCATAAATTCAAAGGGAAAGTATGCTATATTACTACTTGACTATAAATATTTCAAACAAATTAAAATTGTTTTTAAATACTTTTGAAAATAAATTTAAGATATGTTTAAAATATTATTCTTGAATGTTAAAATGCCTGGGTTACTGGGCAAACTTTAACTGCCTTTATTTGATTCTTGGGAAATACAACTGTTGTCGAGCAAGTTCTACACATAACCAAAGATCCATCTGGACCTTGGTTATCGCCTGATTTAGATTTTGTAGTTACTTCTTCCTAATGCTTCTATATTTGGCGCTATACAGTACTGGACAGCTCACAAGGCAGCTTGATTGATAAAACATTTAAGAGATGAGAAATCCAACTCCTCTAGGCACATAGTATATGTATTGTGATAAATGCAGAGTCAACACCATCACCACAGTCAACCCACAGAATATTTCCACATCCCAAAACGTTCCTGGGACCATTTGTGGAAATCCTTGCTCTCCTCTTTGGAAACCACTGATTTTATTCTCTATGCCTAAAGTTTTATTCTTCTGGGATTTCATATAAATGAACTTTCCAAGTCTCCAAACTGTATTTTTTACTTCTTTTCTAAATAACTTTTAACATTTCTTGTATGATAGGGCAAATGGTGAAAAATTTTCTGTTTTTTTTTTTTTTTTTTTTTTTTTTTTTTTGAATTTGTATGAGAAATTAGTCATCTGTCACTTTTGGATTTATTTAGCTGGACCTAGGAACACAGGTTCGGGGGGGGGAGGTTCCTTCAATATTTTAACTATTTTACACCACTGTTCTTGCTTGTGTGGCTTCTGTTGAAACATGCTGTGCAATTTTTATCTCTGTTCTCCTATTAGTGAGATGCTTCCCTCTTGATCTGGTTCCATCCTCACTCTCACATCCTGACTTCTTCAAATACTTTTCATTGACTTTTCTCCTGTTTGAATGTAATAGACCTATATGGAGATTTTTGATGTTGTTGCTTCTGATTTTGAATGGTGTTCAATGAGCTTTTCACCTCCATGCATCTTAGCCACTGATATTTCAAAGTTATCTTTTCCTTTCTTTTCCTTCTGATGTCTGCATCATGCACATTTTCACCTTTGGTAATGCAGTCACTGTATTTTGTATGCTATTCCATTTTTTTACATTTGTTTTTCTCTATAATTTTGGAAGTTACTATTGATCTCAGATTCTTTTCATGGCTGTGTCTGTGATACTGATGAACCTATTGAAGGCATTTTCATATTATGTTTTTGTTTCATGTTATTTGATTTTGATTCTTAGTTTCTATTAACTGTGTTCTTGCGTATTTAATTTTTCCATAGAATCATTAATAGCTTAGTCATAGTTAAAGTTTTCTGCCATATAATTCTGTAGTTTGTATCACATCTGATTTTGATGCCTGCTTTAAGTCTGCGGGAGATCTTTATTTTTATGGTGGTCCTTGCAATGTTTGAAGAAAACAGAAGATGAACTGTTGGGTAACAAAAGCTGGGGGATCCTGAACATATATCTGATATCTGTAGTTTTCTTCAGACAGTTTGCCGCAACACTGGACCACACCTTCCTGTTCTCTGTTAAATCTAGAGGACCCTTCCTCATTTCCTCATACTGAAGGGAGTGTTGGCCAAAAATAAAAGTCTACATATTGCAATCTTCCGATCCAAATAATTAAATGTGTACTTGTGTTATTTGCTATTATATAGACATTTGCCAGAAATCATTGTTTTCCCTGTTTTGGGTGTCAACTTGTGCCATATACACACACAACTTTGTGGAAGTTCAAAAAGTTTTAATTTTTTGAAGATTAACTTAGTAAAGAATTAAGAAAACACACGGAAAATTCCATTTTTCCAATGCTTAGCATTTCTAATAAGTGATAAATAGATTTTTTGTTTGTACAATGATGAAGGCATTGTTCTTATTCTAAAAAAGAAGCTAGATGGAAGCAGAGAAATACAAATTGCTGCTTTAAAAATAAAAAGTATTGGAGAACAGCAAGTTAAGCTATTAATTGGGACACCATCATCCCATATTGGAGGGGTGGTGAGAAAAAGCAGATTCTATTGACCCAAGAAACTCAAGAAAAAGTACTGAAGTTCCAGATACTGTTTCTGGTAGCTTTGGGATCTGCAAGGAGGGAAGGCCTACACTTCCGGGAATGGAGAGGCCTACTTCCTGGGAAGAAAGTCCTTGTCAAGGTCACTGCGGGTGCCTAAAGGTCAACCAATGAGGATCAGACCTGCCTCAACCTTTAACCCCCATGCCCTGAATCTATAAAAGGAGCTCTCCCAATCTCTGACGCGCGACTTCCCCAGCCCCCGCTCTGTTGCTCTGTTGGGACCGGGGAACCTCGCCTGGGAGCGGAACCCCAATAAAAGTCTGTGAATTAATTGATTCATCTGCCTGGGAAGATTTGTTACGCACCAGACACCTTGCAGTTTCTGTTGATTTTTCCCTGGCCATGGACCACAAAATACCTCTGAAGTGGTTCCAACAGTGGATAACCATACTGCATTGGAAATTCACATATAGAGAGGGAAATCTATAAAGAAAAAAAAAAAGAAAAAAGTGAAAAATACAGTATCAGAAATGAAGAATTATTTAATTACATGAGTGGCAGGGAGAAAAGAATTAATTTGATCAAAGATGAACGAGTGATTCAAAATGGCTTCTGACTTCAATCTGGTCCAGTCCTGGTTGTTGTAGGTATTCAGGGAGTGAAGCAGTGAATGGGAATTTGCTCTGACTTTGTGTCCATGTCTTTCCCTCTGCCTGTATAAGTAAGAAAATATTCTAACTGCATTCTAGATAGGAAAAGAAAAGAAAAATGAAATGAAGCAGAACTCGACAGCTGCAGAACATCAGTGAGTAAGATATGCATGGGACTGGAGGCTCCCAGAGAGGAGACAATGATTGGGGCAGAAAGCACCTGACGTAATCCTGGCTGAGAATTTTCCAAAATCAAGGAAACTATCAACCTAATATTCTAGAAAATTCCATGAAACTGAAGCAGGATAAAGGCAAGAAAATCGTTCCTTGACATGCCATTTTAGAACAGCTAAGAACCCAGAGAACTACTCAAAGCAGCCAAAAAAAAGTGTACAATAATAGATCAGTGACCCTAGGAACGCATGACTTGGCACTGGAAATGAGGGCAGTATTGAAAGGATCTTTGAAGTGTTAAGTGGGGAGAAAAACCCAGATGCAATGTGGTGCATCCGACAGACTGTGTCAGGCTAGATCAGCAGCCCAAACAGTGGCAATCAGGAAACCACCCTTCACCCTCGGTTTCCATCTCTTTCTCTCAGTTCACGAAACAAGAAGCCAGGCAGCAAGAGAGCTTTGGGAGTCTTGTTGAGATACCTGCCTCCCTAAAGCAAAACAGACCCTGGGAGCACGCAGGCAGAGAGCTGCAGTTGTTACTGGTCTGGGCCAGCCAAGTGAAGAATGATGGATCCATTTACCTACTCCCTTCCTGGGTTGGCTCAGCGCCTGGTGGGTGACAGCCGAATGACAGACACTTGGTTTCACTGTAGTGCGATGACACTAGCTGCTTTTGGTTTTAAAGTTTCCATTTCTGGAGAAAGGTGCTTTGCTTTAGTTTCTCATATGGATGTCTGTCTAATATGTGTTACCTTACTCAGATTCCAGAAGCCATTTGCCAGGCTTGCAGGCAATAGGCATCAAATGCCGCTTAACAAGTTAGTTTTCTGCCATCTGAGTGTGATCATCTCAGAAATATCTCGTGAAGGGAGGAGAAGTTAGTGGAATGTAGCAATCGCATGCTAAATAGAAATTCATGTGGTCTGTGATTATACTGTTTTCATCAGACATGGGACATTAGAAAGGAAATGTTGTTCAAGGGCAATGAAATAAATTGTCCCACCTTTGAAAAAAGTGCAGACCAAAGTCATTTTTTACATGAATGATATATGGACTATCTCAGTACAGTCACTCTTTTTGTTTTCCTAATAAAAATATACTTAACTATCTCAAAAGCTGACTTGAAAATTTTTAAATTAGAGCTCATTGTCCTGTGCCTCCAATATGCATGCTGGGCAGGGGAGCAACGAAGGATCTGACATGTGAAATGAACGGGAGAGAGTTGCATGGAAGAGCCTAGTTCACTCGCAGCTGTGGCACACTCACTGGGCCTGTGCGATTGTCTGTTGAACAAAAGTGGCCCCGGAGTGTAGGGTTTAGAGGTTGAAGAACTGACCGGCTATTTCAAATCCTGAATCCCAAGTGGCACCTTTGTTCTGGCCATCTGAACAGGTGTCACATCTGGCAAGTATTACCAGGATGCCAGACTGTTTTGATCCCACCTGTTAGACAGGCAGCTACATGCTCCGTGATACGTCCTCAACTGTGACGTTCTTAGAGCAACCACCTTGCTGCAGCTGCATAAATTAACTTGTGCTATATCCTCTTCTAAAAACTTTGCATAGGTTTGAAAAGGTAAACCGTTTAGTGACACCTTGAGATAATAATCCTGATTTTATGAATCAGTAATGTGAGATTTGCAAAGATCATTTAGCTTTACTCAAACCCATAATCCATAGGTAGATGACCTGGAAATAATTATAGTTTATGTAAAATACCATAAAAATGTCAGCACTGGATGTTAAGAAACGAATCCTATTTAAAAACTGAACCATTTACTATTTTTAGCGTTTATATTAGCTATATCATAAAAATGGTGAATTTTATAGAGCACAGAAAGAGAAAATAGAATCCATCAGTTCAGGTCTTTATCTGCTGTGTTTCAGGCTTTTGACCATAGGAGACAATTTTCATTTGTAAATTACTAATGATAAAACTGTCCTACTTATTTCCAAGGATTCTTTTGTTTGTTTTTTTTTTTTTCTCTAAAAAGATTTTATTTTTATTTATTTGAGAGGTAGAGTTACAGTGAGAGGAAGAGACAGAGAGAGGTCTTCCTTCCGTTGGTTCACTCCCTAAATGGCCGCAACGGCTGGAGCTGCGCCGTTCCGAAGCCAGGAGCCAAGAACTTCTTCCAGGTCTCCCAAGCGGGTGCAGGGCCCCAAGGACTTGGACCATCTTCTGCTTTCCCAGGCTACAGCAGAGAGCTGGATCAGAAGAGGAGCAGCCAGGACTAGAACCGGTGCCCACAGAGATGCCAGCACCACAAGTGGAGGATTAATCTACTGCGCCACGGTGCCAGCCCCCCAAGGATTGTTTTGAAGATCACATTGTATATTAGATAGGAAAATATAAACAGAAATGTTATTTTGTAGAAAATTAATTACTTTCATTGCTATTTCAGGTGCCAAATTTAATTTTTCCCCAATATTAGTCAAAATTTTGACTTTAAGAACTGCAATTTTTTCTCCTTGTCCCTCAGTGCTTCAAAATATTTAAGTATAAACATTTTTCTATACATGGTTCTGATGCTGAAACAAAGATTTAAAATACATTCCTGGCTCCAAAATTTACACCTTTGGTAACATTCAATGATCATTAATGTTATTAACAGTTATAGTTTTCATTATTTAAGTACTCCATTCATACAAAGTGACAGGTCAGTATTATATATTAAAAAATCGTTAATTTACAGTGTTTGAAAAAGCTGGCTATTTTGTACCTGAAAATTATTCTGCTTCTGAGAATTTTTTAAAAATTATTCTCTTCCAAAGTTCAGTGGTTTTCTAGGTAGGGATTCTAGTCTGATTTTGGTATAAAAGAAGTTACTAATGTTTGTAGCAATAAAATGATGTTAGTAACCCTTTCACTTTCAAAAATAGTGAATGATATTTTCCACTGACTACTTTATATCCTTAAAAAGTTACTTAAACAAGGTGATAATATTTTTAACAAGATAGAGCTACTTGGATAAAATACAAATAATCTACTTCATATGAAATTAGAGGGGATACGTTTTCCATCGAAATAAAAACATTGTGCATCAGCTTTATATCCCAGTGACATTAGAAAATTGAGAAGAAATAATGTGTTTTCCAACTAATGCATTTCAGAATCTGATACCTGGGCTGCTGGATAAAACAAATACTCAGTATTGTTCCCTACTTCCCTATCCAGTACCTCCCTACCCAAGCAGGCTTTTTTCCTGCCTCCTATGAACCCTTGGAGAATTAAGACTTGTCCAAGATGCCTCCCCTACACAGCCAGTATGTTTGACCAGCTATTGCTTGTTAAATATTCTGAACATTTTCCTGTGTGTAGACTGTTGAGATGGATGATTTTATAATTACACGTCCACAGCCAAGCCTTCCCTCCCTACAGCAAAATGAACTCAAACAATTTGAGATAGAGAACAAAACCTTAACTAAAGCAACGGCAATGGCTCATATTTTCTGTAGAGCATTATCAGTGGTTCCTGCACTTGTAAGTTGTGCTATGCATCTCTATCATTGTTTGTTAAAATAGGTCCTTGTTTAACATGTAAACCCGAGGTTGGGTTTATTAGAATGTTAACAATATTAATTTAGATCATATGTAAATTTAAAAGCTGTATATAAGTGCTAGATTTTAAAATTTGCACCACAATAAACTTAACTATTCATTCCATTTTTTCCATGAAATTTTTGAAGTTTCCTCCTATATAGATGGAGTTTGATGGAGATCATAGTTTATCCATATTATAAAAAAATTGAGAAAATTCTTCAAATACATAGTGACTGATTAAATCTTCACCTTGAAACATATTTATAGGCATTTATTAAATAGAAGTTAAAATGAGTATGATTTGGAAGGATATTCTTTATATATGTCAAATAAAAGTACATCATGGGGCCAGCATTGTGAAGTAGCAGGTGAAGCCACTGCCTGCAATGCCAACATCCCAAATGAATGCCAGTTCGAGTCCCAGCTGCTCCACTTCTGATCTGAGAAAGCAGCAAAATGTGGCCCAAGAAATTGCATTCTTCCTGCATGGGAGACCTTGATGAAGCCTGTGACACTTGGCTTCTGCCTGGCCCAGCCCCAGGTCATTGAGACCATTTGGGGAATGAATCAGCAGATGTAAGCTCTCTCGCTTGCTTGCTCTCTGTCTCTCTCCCCTTCTCTATAATTCTGCATTTCAAATAGATGAAATAAACTTTAAAATAAGTAAAAGTACATAAAACATTGGATGTTCTCATTTTAGAAATACATCCAAATATACAAACAGAACTTTACTACTACAAAACGTTACTTGAGATCACGTTTATATTCTTTTTTATACTTCTCTGCATTGCTTGGATTTTTTTATATATTATGATAGCTCACTTGTACAATCAAGAATGGATATTACTTTCAATAATAAAACATTGAGAAATAAATTTCTAGATAACATGATGATATGATAATTTCTATCACATTTCTGGTAGTACTTCCAAATAAAGTGCCATGGAAGTTTTTGAATTATGGTGTTTCCTACAAAAAGTAATAAAAGATAAAGCTTCTTAGAAAGATTCAATATTTGAAGTGGTAAAACTAAATTAGAAGTGTAAAGAGAACCTTTAATCAAAAGAAAATAAATTGAAAGAATGTTGTCAATATCTGGAACTAACCTATGTGTGTTCTCAGAAGAGTAGTGAAAGTTCACACAAGAACTTGAAAACCAGAAAGAGAACTTGGTACATTGCTTCACGTTAATAGGGATTGAATACTTGGTTAGGTTTTCCAATGGAATCAGTTAAAGACAATTCAGAATAGAATGAGAAGTCTAATTTGGATAGAAAGAAAATGTGTGTGTGTGTGTGTGTGAACATAAACATTTATATTATGAGCATGACATTTCCCTCTGAGCAATGGCAGCACACAGGCCATGACCATTGTCGTTCTCCCTCGATTTCATCTCGTTGCAGTCAGCTGACCTTTCTGTCATCCAAACACGGGGATGTTCTGCCATCACAGTATTTCCACAGTCACTTCCCTTTGTCCAAGAGGACTGTTGTCAAAACCTTATTTGTGCTTCCTTCACATCTTTTGAGAGTGAACAACCCTCTCACCTGTTCACAAAACCTTTTTGACTCCTTGACATTACAGTTCTCAACCAATTCTCAAGACACATCTTCTTGTCTTTGTACTGTTACTACCATCCTAAATTACCTTAATGTGTTATTTATTTAATTTTCATGTTCTCCTTGCAGCAGAATTTAAACTTCAAAAGATATTAAACCTTACTGTTGAATTTCTGACACCTAAAAGAGGTCCTGGTGAAAGAAAGGCATTAATGAATATTTACTGAAAGAGTGCAAACCTAGACAAGATTCTCTAGAAATATAGTAGACGAAAATCTGAGCTCTTTAGGCAAAGGTTGAACCTCAAATGAGACTGGAGATCCAGTCATTCTATGGGTTACAGGTTTGCTACCCTTAAGTAGAGAGCTCAGCTAAACTGCCTTGCCTTCTGACCACAACAGCTGTGAAAAAATAAATATGAAATGTGTTGAAACATGCAGTCTGTGGTGATGTTTTATGCATTACCAGGATGCTAACACAGCAAGGGTGTGAATTCAAACTTGGTTCCATCTACCTCTAGATTATTATGGATGCACTTGTGTCCTATAAGGGTACACATTCATTCTTACCTCATGATTTACAGAGTAGAATAAATGAAATAAGGCACATTTTTGCCCGTTGCATGGGAGATGGTAATTGATAAACAAAAGTTAGCAGAACTTTCACTCTATTTATTTCTTCCTCTTTTGATTATTCACAAGATTTTGCTTCGAGTGAGTAGGTCAGGACCCTGTATGTGAGAAACCCATGTGGCTAATGAAAGCTACACAGCACAATAGTCTTAGTGTTCAGAGTTAACAATATTGTCCTTAGTAATTTAGATTTTGGGGGATATAAAACAATGAAAAGCAAAACCAAACAGGAATCACATTAAATATGATACAATTTAAAGGTATCCACATTTTTATGATAATTATAATTTATATGATTCGTACCAAATAATACCTTAAAGGTACTAAAAGTTTATTTTAATGAAAGTGTTACCGGTCATGGAGGGGACAGCAGTGGCAAGAACGAGTCTCGTGAGTTCTTTTCCTCAGCTTAGTATGGAAATAAAAAGCCAGAAAACAATTTGTGAAGAGGCAGCAACTTTTATTTAATTGGCAAGTGACAGAGAAAGCGTCTGGTCAGAGAGGAGACCAGGCAGAGTGCCTGAGTGGGACATGGGCTTTGAGGAACTGTCCCGGGTTTTGAAGGCATTACTGATTGCTCACTGAGTCATCCTATGGGCGGGGGTGCCCATTGGACGGGGGTGCCACCTATGTGTGTTGATTGGCTTGGGGCTCAAGGAGATAGCAAAGGTTTCCTGGAGACTCTGTGTCTCCTTAGGGGCCCAGCCTCCTCCGGGTGGAAGATTGCAGCTAACTTGAAGGCATGGTTCAAAACCACAAGGTCACACATGATAGCCAGGGTCTCCTGGAGCCGGTCCGACTCTCCCCAGGGGCTCAACCCCTTCCCCTGCCAGCCCTGAGTGAAAGCTCTCAGCCACGCTGGAGGTGTCATTTAAGGCCACATGGTCACACGTGCAGCACCAGAAGCTATTAGTGGGGGAGATGCCAGTTGGCTTGGAGACAGCCACAGCTGGCAGCCTGTTTGTGTAGGACATTCTACCTGTGAGTGCAGGGGCCCACGGACCCCCAGCCCCACTGGCCAGCCTCAGAAGGCTAAAGTAGATCTTTAAGAATAGTTTAGATCTTTTGAAATTTGGTATCACATTTCAGCGTCCCAGCAAATCTGCATAGAGGTGACTTAAGGACCTTATTTATTTGTCTTTAGAGAGTAGTAAGAGTGTCTGAATCTTAACATACAGATGAGAAATGTTCCTGGGAATTGTGAGCGCACATCATACGTATGTATTCAGAGCTTGTTCGTCATCAAGCAAGGGACAATTAAGCCACGCTCTTGTCCAGTCACTTGGCATTCTCCAAGATTCCCGTAGGGTGTAATCTGCTTCTAGTATTATGTGAATATCATTGCAATTGCTAGGCTGAAAGTAATTACAGAAGGATAAATTTTTAATATTGGAAATCAAATAATATAAGAATATTTCACATGGCACTAGGTAGTTCACAAATGAATTTTCCTTTACAGGAAACTATTATCAGATAAAATTTAAGTCATATTTTTTCCTCCATAGTTAGCATGTTGAAGTTTGATTCATTTGCAATTTAATGTCCTACAATGGTATGATTCAAATAAAAATTCTGTAGTAAAAACTTATTTTCCCTTAGTCTGTATAAATAAGAATTCATTTGTTTTCTAGTTATGTTTTTCAGAGCAGAATCAGGAAGCAGATTTAAGCTGTAATTCTATTATATAAAGTAAGAAATAAAATTAATAATTTCCCTGTCATAGTTCTTATCTTTTATACATATACTATAGTACACATTTAAAAAACATGCTAAGTTTAGTTATTTTTTGAAATATTCAGTATAGTCAAGGTTTAGTCATTGCAGTTGATAAATATACCATTAAATCTATATAATCTAGTATAAATATATATCTATAGGTTATCTAACTAGTGCATATAAATCTAATATAATCTTGCCTCTAAATTGCAAAGATAAAATGTCATATTTTATAAATTTATAAGGAAAAACATTCACTAGACTTAATCATACCACACAGTAAAATGATTTTCAATATCATGTGATAACTAATTTTTTCTTACTCCTACTTGTAATTTGTAAATGCACATAGAAGACTTTAATTCATCCAATTCTGTATTCACAGTTGATATATTTGATTCAGTAAGGTTTAGGGAAATGATGACTGCTGTATATTTTTCTGAGACTGTTTTATAATATAAAACCACAATGTATTGTAGTGATACTTATTTCTACTAATAAAACTTTAGCATACTTTTTATATTTTATTCTAATTACATGTTTGTTAATTATAAATTCAATGTTCCTAAATGCTAGATTACATAGAATTATACAGTTGGCAATGAAACTAAGCAATAATTTGACACTATTGAATAAATAGTTCCATTAAGTTTTAAAATCTAAATTATTTATGAGAATATTAAAAAATCAATAAAATTAAGTACTGTGCATGTTACACATACCATGAATATATTCATGTATGTATAATTTTTTCACAATGAAAAATGTATGATTTCTTAAAGAATGGTATTGAAAAAAATTAAACATATCCTTGTGAAGTATTAAAGTATAGATGAAAAAAGTTTATAAACTTTCTCTTGAAAATATACTATGTGCATAACTGGATAAATGAAAAATACCCATTTAACTTATAATGTTAACTGACTTAGTAAATAGTCTTTTTAGCTTCTCTCATAAATCGAGTAATCAAACATACTTAGGTCATCTGGTGATAAGACAAGGAGTAGATCTCTTATTTTGGCAGTAACTTCTGTAAAAAAAATGCAGGTTATTTTAAAAAATTGCTTTTCTCGACTTAGGTAAATCTGAAGTTTGAAATGGTAGTAGCATGTTGTTTGAAAGTTGTAATCTTCATGTTTCTTTTATATTACACACTGGCTGATCCACATCACTTTAGGGTATTCTCTTCTTCTGACTTTCTATGTTTTTGGAATTTAAATTTTGGAAACCGGAGGAGGGAATTCCAGGGACTTAGAACCAACAAATTAGAGACATTTACATTTAAAATTCACAAAACAGCTATGTAAATTATTTTATTGTTATTTTTAAATATGTACTGCTTTTCTTAATTTTTTCATTTATATAAAAGGAACAGATTTCACATATTTCATATACACACTTTTTTTTAACTTTTATTTAATGAATATAAATTTCCAAAGTACGATTTATGCATTACAATGGCTTCCCCCACATACCGTCCCTCCCACCCACTACCCTCCCCTTTCCCACTCCCTCTCCCCTTCCATTCACATCAAGATTCATTTTCGATTATCTTAATATACAGAAGATCAGCTTAGTATACATTAAGTAAGGATTTCAACAGTTTGCTCTCAGAAACATGAAGTGAAAAATAATAGATGATTTTTTTAAGTGATGATGAAATCAGATCAGACCTATTGTCATGTTTAATCCCAGTGAGAGTCACACTTTTAAGAGCATAATGATACTTCCCACTCTCCTCCTCCTTCCTTTCTTATTTTAATTTTTGCAATGACTTATTTGAATTTATTTTATAATCACAAGCTTAACCCTCCACTAAATGAAGAATTCAACATGTAAGTATATTTTTAAGATCTCCAGAGCTGTATCAGTAATTAAATTCCTTAGTGTAAGGCAACTCACTAGTGTGATAACAGATTGAAGGTCTTTGTAGATACTTCTTTATATAAATGTTTTCAATAATAATCATATATTGACTTTGTTGTAGAAGGATATTAGTGAAGACATGTGCTCATTTTAATATGCTCCTTTTAAAAAATTTTGATAGTGCAAGATTTTGCATTTTGGTTACCCATTGATGTTTAATAGCACATCAGTGATTTTATAAGGCATTTACTTAATAGGAAACAAAAGACTACTTTAATAGAGAATAGTTAAATTAGATAATTATTTAAAATAATAGCTTGGCATTAAAGACAAAATGATGTATTTATAAAAAGCCAGCTTTATATCTAGAGGAGTTACAGAAGTATGAAGAGGAGCTGGAATGCCATTATTTAGCTCTCAAGGTGACATAAGCTAAATCATGTAAAATCACTAGCTATCAAGGCTGTCAAGTGTTTCCCACATTTTCTTTGTCACTTTTCTTTATGTGACAGGTACATAATTTTATAGATAAAATGCTATAAACATCAGTATCCAGCATGGTATGAAAACAACATGAATTTATCTTCTACAACTTTTAGTGTGCAACATAGCAAGTAACAGCAACTTAAATATATATGAATGGATTCTGTATGTCAATAAAGCAATGATATACTCAATAAATTTAAATTGCAAAGTTTCAGCTAATATCTACTCTTTAGTTCCCATTCTTGTCTTTTCTAGGGGAGTTTCAAATATTGTATATAATCGTACAATACTTAGATCAGTTTATTTACAGAAATAATCCAAAAACAATATTTTGTGATATTTTATCCTTAACACTTGTATTCTTATAAATTACCATGGTGTTGGAATTTATGTTCAGTTACGCTTTTTCATAATTGCATTTATTTACTAAGATTAATTGGATTTCCTCTATAAGTTACTTTCAAAAAAGAATTATTTAGTTACTAGAAAGAGTTACAGAGAGGCAGAGGCAGAGAGAGAGAGAGAAAGGTCTTCCATCCTCTGATTCACCCATAAATGGCTGCAATGGCCAGAGCTGAGTCTTTCCAGACAGGAGCCTGGAGCTTCTTCTGGATCTCCTACATGGGTGCAGGGGCCCAAGGACTTGAGCCGTCTTCTGCTGCTTTCCCAGGCATATTAGTAGGGAGCTGGATTGGAAGTGGAGCAGTGGGGACTTGAACTGGCACCCATATGGAATGCTAGCACTGCAGGCAGTGGTTTTACCTGCTAAGCCACAGCACCAGCCCATGTAAATAACTCTTGATTATCCAATGTTCAATAAAAACAAGGCAGTATGACAGGCAAAGGTGACCACTTATTTCAAGCAGTGTATATTTCCAGTTAGAAATGATCATGCCATTCTCAAGGGTCTGCAGGAAATGAAGTATTTCAATACTTTTCTTTCTTTTTCAAAATTTTATTTAAGGTATACAAATTTCATGCATTTCATACATACAGATTTAGGAACATAGTGGTTCTCTCACCCTACCCTCCCTCTCATTTATGTTCCCAACTTATTCTTCATGTCTCTCCTATTCCTACTCTTAATTTTTTACAAAGATCTATTTTCAGTTTACCTTACATTCATAAGATTAACTCTACACTAAATAAAGGGTTCAATAAATAGTATGAGAATACAAATCACTGTTCCTCAACAGTAGAGACAAGGGCTGTGAATAATCATCGAATCTCAAAATGTCGATTTCACTCCTATATATTACATTTTAGATACTCTAAAAATTACCATAGATCAGGGAAAATATATGGTATTTGTTTTCTTGAGACTGGCTTATTTCCCTAAGTATAATGGTTTCCAGTTGTATCCATTTTTTTTTTTTTGCAAAAGACAGGATTTCATTTTTTTAATTGCTGAGTAGTATTCCACAGTGTATATGTGCCATGATTTCTTCTCTAGTCATCAGCTGATGGACATCTGGGTTTATGTCATATCTTGGCTATTGTGAATTGAGCTGCAGTGAATATGGGGTAGCACTCTTGCATCTGCTGATTTCATTTCCCTTGGGTAAATTCCTAGGTCATATGGTAGGATCTATTTTCAGCTTTCTGAGGTATCTCCATAGTGTCTTCCACCATGGCTGCACCAGTTTACATTCCTACCAACAATGACTTAGGGTACCTTTTTCCCTACATCCTCACCATCATGTATTATTGTTTGTTGATTTCTGTATGAGAACCACTCTAACTGGGGTGACACAAAACCTCATTGTGGTTTTGATTTGCACTTCCCTGATGGCTGGTGAGCGTGAGAATTTTTTCTGTATCTGGTGGCCATTTGAATTTCCTGTTTTGAAAAATTCCTGTTCAAGTACTATGGTCATTTCTTAACTAGATTGTTTTGTTGTTGAGAACATTATACATGCCATTTAGTTTTGATAATTAATCTATGAAAGGAATTGTAAGAGTTGATGTACACATGATGCAATCAAACTGGAACTGGGGCCAGCGCTGCGGCTTACTAGGCTAATCCTCTGCCTGCAATGCCGGCACCCCGGGTTCTAGTCCCAGTTGGGGCGCAGGTTCTGTCCCAGTCGCTCCTCTTCCAGTTCAGCTCTCTGCTGTGGCCTGGGAGTGCAGTGGAGGATGGCCCAAGTGCTTGGGCCCTGCACCCCATGGGAGACCAGGAGAAGCACCTGGCTCCTGGCTTCAGATAGGCGCAGTGCGCTGGCCGCAGCGGCCATTTGGGAGGTGAACCAATGGAAGGGAGACCTTTCTCTCTGTCTCTCTGTCTCTCTGTCTCTCTCTCTCACTAACTCTGCCTGTCAAAAAATAAACTATTAAAATAAATAAAAAACTGAAACTGGATAGGTTGGGAGGCAAATATACTCCTTAGGAAAAGGCATGAAAATAATGGAGACTGAATAATTAAGCAGATAAATATTCTTTCCTGCATTGGTGGAAAAGGAGAAGAAAAGTTTTCATAGTCGATAGAGAAGCCCCCTGTGTCTCACATATAAATATTTTCCTTCCTTATGTGACCACATCTCATTGTTGTATGGTAAATGGAGAGAATAAGCAGTATTTTATTTATTTATTTATTTATTTTTGACAGGCAGAGTGGACAGTGAGAGAGAGAGAGAGAAAGGTCTTCCTTTGCCGTTGGTTCACCCTGCAATGGCCGCTGCGGCCAGCCCACTGTGGCCGGCGCACCACGCTGAATATGCAGTATTTAAAAAAAAAAATTGTTTGGATAGTTTTATCAGATGAGCACTAAAGGACACAACTTAGAAAAGACATGACCTTGAATGATGAGTGAATGCAGCGTCATGGTGCCAGACGACACATAGGGTGAGGCTGGTCTGCAGTGGTGTCTAGTGGCGGACCTCCACAGTGGAGTCCTGCTTGTCAATCTTGCAAGCCAAAACAGATGCTCTGCTGGTTCCATGTTTCTACCCTGTTATACAATGGGAATGGCCTTAGCGAATGCCATTTCTTTCACTGACATCCAAGGAAGATTTATTTTTTCATTGATGCAGCAAAGCACAGTGCTTAATGACAGAAAATAGTAGCACAAGGTGATAGGCTTACTCTGTAGCCAAAACTATTTTGCTCTTAGGTCTATTATAAACTCTAAAGTAGTAAATGTTGGCAATATGCCAAGTTAAATACTGTAGCTATTTATGTAGTGTTAGAATCAAATGACTTATATATTTTATATGTAATTTGCTCACATTATTATTTAAACAGTTTTTGACAGTATTTTTATACTTCACAGTAGAAATATGCAGAACCTTCTATGTCTCTCTGCCCTGCTACATGCTACAGGATATATGCAGCAACACGTGTTTTCCAGTATTATAATTTAGTTGGAATATCAATAGATGATGTGTATATATATTAAAATATTCTAATATTGTTAGAAAGCTTATAAACACATATGATTTGCCATTATCTGTATGAATCAAATAGAGAATAATTGTATACAGGAGGTAGTAAGTTTGCATAATTGTTTTTAAAACAGTCAATGTGAGGAGATTACGAAGGGGGGAATCAAAATAAGGTGGAAAACTATGCTTGAGAATGAAGATTTTAGGAAAGACAAGATTTGTATGGGTTGAGAGAAAAGCAAAAAATACTGGGATAGAGAACTTTTTCATTCAATAGTTACTAACTGAAGGTAGGTTGTGCGCAGCAGTAATGTTCTCATTACTATAATAAAACACCTGGGGCAGGCTAACTTCATGCTGTAAAGAAGCTTACTTATAAAGCTCATGTTGTGGAGGCTGAGAAGCTAGGATCACACAGTCACATTGGTTTGGCCTCTGGTTAGGAGGTGTCATGGCAGGAGCATGTGTGAGAGCAAGAGGCCGTGTTGCCAGAAAAGGAGTCAGACAGCAATGCAGGCATAAGGCTCATGCCTGGGGCAGCATGCTCCAAGAGGTCAGGGCTCCACCAGAACTACCTTAACATCTTCCTAGGTCAGCTTCTTCAGGGACCGATGATCTTCCACTTGGCCCCACCTCTTAAAGGTTGCCACCATCATTCTTCCAGCACAGGAACCCTTGGGGCACAGCCACACTCAAACCACAGCAGTGAGGAAAGGGTTTAGGGTAAGCCTCAGAATCCCTCTCCAGCCCCACCATACATGCGTAGGATAATGTTAAGAAAATTTAGTCCTTCTATGTCACCATATATTCATCTGAAAAATAACTTTTACAGCATGGTGCTAGTAGGCCATTCTGTGAAATAATTCATTATATTATTGGGATTGATAAAATATTGCTTTTAGATGGCTGGCAGTTAGAAGTTAAGAAGAGGGTGGGGGTGGGAAGGCAGAGACACACTTGAGAATGAAAGGAACTGGAATCTCTAAAGGATTTTCCTCCTGCTCTTTAAGAATGTAAAGGAATCTTTCCAAAAACCTGAAAAAGGCATAAATGTTTCAGGGTGCAGCGCAGGGGCTGAGCAAGAAATTTGCCCATTAAAGAGACGCAGCTGTGTGTGTGTGTGTCATGTGCACTTGGGCTTCCTGTTGTAATGGAGAAGACCGAGAATGATAAGGATAAAAGGGAAAAGAAAAGGTTAAGGGAGTTGGCAGTTTAAAAAAAATGAGCAGGTGGCTGAATCCCAAGTTATGGTAATGGTCCAAGAATCCTCTAATATTTGGTAAATCTGAGAAATTTTATTTCAATTTCTTATTTATATGAAGTGAATAGTTTTTTAAAATATATTCAGATTTAAGGGCAGACTATGGTTATGTAAATCTATTTTCCCAAACATACCAAATGTCTTTTTAAATTGAGATTTCACATGAAGGTTGTTTTATAACCAACTGCAGGAAAAGTCAAATAGAACCAAAAACAATTCTCTTGGTTTCCTGGATTGTATGAGTCCTCCAGTCTCCACATTCTTGAGTATAAGTGGCAGATACATCTTCGTCTATGTGGATTTAAACTTGCTATACAGCCTTTTTCCTATTTTCACCAAAATGTCAAGGACTTTATTGGGTCAAATCTGTTTTTTTGGTAAGGATTTTTATTTTATTATTTGAAAGGCAGAGATAGAATTCAGGAGCGAAGCCCAGGGGGACAGTGAGACTCACAAGACGTGGACATTGTGCAATGCCTCAAGTGGGCAGTGCACATTGGCATGTAAGTTTTATAGAGAGTTTAGTAGAGTAAAGCACTCAAATTTATGATAACACGTGAAGCATTAAAAAGTACCTTTTCTATAGCTCTGTTACCAAAGTATAATTTGCAGTAAGTTAAAAACATGACTTTCCCAAAATATAGACTAGGTGCATAAGCCAGAGCTTGGTCCGTTTGAGTAAATGCTGAATGGTGCATCTCACTAAAGCATTTGTGTGTGTGTGTGTGTGTGTGTGTGTGTGTAGCAGGATAAGATATTTAAAGCTCACAAGAAACTTTGAAGTAAGTTTGCTGAGTTAGAACCTCATTAACATTCAACAAGACATAACCACAACCTCCCAGACAGATTTTCTTTTACAAGAAAAAAATCTACATGTTGAAACTTTATAAACTCCGAACTGTTAATGGTAAATAGTGCAGTGACACACAGCTGCATTCTACCCCGGCACTCTGCCTTGTGTGAGTTTGCTTAACAATGACCGAGTGTGACAGTGAAAGGACTTGTGATCAACCTTTGATTCCAAGTAATACTTAAGTTTTTAACAGTGTCAATGGTGAACACCAGAACAGAGTCTACTATAATTCTTCCACTTTATGTTAATTATCTGTGGAGTTCTGATTTGTAGTTATTGACATTACTGTTTCTCTCAACCACTGCCACTCTTTGAATACAAAGAGATAACTATGGCTTACCAGTGAAGATGCCCGTGTCCCACGTCAGAGCCTGTGTGCCCAGTCCTGGCTCCAGTTCTGCTAATGCAGACCCGAGGAGGCAGTGCTGTGCCTCCGGTAACTGGATTCCTGCTTCCATGTGGCTGTCCTGGATCGGATTTCCAGGCGCAGTGCTGGCATTTGAGGAGTGAACCAGAGAATTGGGAGCGCTTGCTCTTTGTCTCTCTCTGCCTCTGAAATATTTGAAAATTAAAAAAAAAAAAAAAAGAAACTACCACAGTTAAAAAAAAAAGTTAATAGTGTTAAATTTTTAATGGAGTGAGGCCAAAACACAGGACATATTTGAAACTAAAAAAATCTTTCAAATTAAGTTTTAAACTCTTACATACACAGTTATTTTGGATAGATGAAAATGTGTTCAGATTTGGGTTATCAAGCAACTTTATGTATAAAATAGATAGTATTAGAGTGCTGCCAAGGAAACCACTCAATTACTGTTTCTTTTTGTTGTTTAAGGTTCATTATTTCCAAATATGGATAGCAAAACCCAGCTCTGACAGTGGCAATAGAGCTGAGCTGATCTCTGATCCATTTATATGCACGTGTGTCAGCTTTTATGTAATGCATAAAAAGCAGATATGCTTACTTAGCAAATCTTTTAAAGTCAGAATACACTTCTTAAACAATATAAAATATTGTAAAATATCTGGATTAAATCATAAATGAGTGCTGGTGAATTATGTCGTTACTGGTGGGGAACACATTCGCTATTCAAAATTACTTCTCACAGGTAGGAAGCGTGGCTGAAGCAGAAATAATAATTACAAATTACTTTTTAACTGAGATAAAATTTCATGCAATAAAATATTCAGATCTCAGAATTCGTTAGGTTCTGAGGAATGAACGCATCCCTGTTATCAACAGTCCAATCAAAACACAGAATGCTCGTGTCCTCTCACGTAGCTTCCAGAACCACTCTCCAGTTCTCTGCTTGCATCGTGCACTACCAGTTTCTGATTTTTGTGATCAGGGGTTAGTTATTTCTGTTCTTGAACTTCATCTAAATGGAATTGTACAATATGCACTTTTCATATTGGCTTCCTTCACTCAAAATAATGTCTTCTCAATCTGTGTTGTTGCGATCTGTGTGGCGTTCTTTACTTTTTAGGCTGTGTTCCATTCCACTGTAGGATGTAGGATGCATGACACATCTTTTAGGGAATCTTCCTTCCTTTGTGGTGCTTGCAGTTTGAAGCTATAGAGCATATTTCTATAAAAATTCTGATGAATACAAGTTTTAATTTTGTGAATACATAATGTTTTCTGAGTGGTTACTTAGGAATGGAATTAATGAATCATGGGGAAGGCGTGTATTTACTACAGAGGAAGCAGCTAATGTATGGAATGTAGTTGCCCTATTTTGCCCTCTGTATAATTGCCAGCCCTTGAAGTCATCAGTCATTTTACCTTTATCTGTTGGGCAGTATGAAGTGTTAGTGCGCTGGGGTCCTGCACTTTCCTGATTACTAAGATGTCGGTAACTTCACATGAACGTACTGGCAATTTGTATATCATTTATTATTATTGTTGAAAATATTTCCAAGTGTCTTGCCCAGTTTTTCATTTGATTGTTATTTATGTGTGGGAATTATTTATGTATTCTAGATATGTCAATATTAGAAAATATAAATAGATGGAACTATTTTTGCTATATATTTAAGTCTAATTAGTTTTATTTTTAATGTTGAATTGAAATAATGTTTAACAATGTACAATTCTTAAAAAATTCTGTTTTCTTTAATAGTGTCTTAAGAAGAAATGTTTTAATTTTGCTGAAGTGAAATTCCTTTTTTTCCAGTTACAAGTATTACTTTTGTAGTCTTGCTATACTAGGAAATAAGATAATCTTAATAAGTGTGTGTTTTGCTATACAGATCTGTGACTAATCCTAAAATAATATTTGTGTATGATAATGAGGTCAAAGATTCTTTTCCCATGTGTTTGTCTTGCTTTATTACCAATTAAAAATGAAAAAAATTATATCAATTAATTAAAAATATCTATTTCTGTCTCCTACGTTGTGTCTGTAGATCTATCACTTTGTTGAATTCCATTTCATGATTATTGGAACTTTATATTAAGCTTTGAAATTGAGATAAGTATGTTCTCTAATTTTGCTGATTTAAGCATTGTTTTGGCTACTCAGTATATTTAAATTGTCTTTATAAATTGCAGAATTGGCTTGTGAATTTCTAGAAAATGCTTTTGCATTGTTAGAAGTAGAATCTGTAGAGAGAATTTTCTTCTTAACAATATTGGCATATTGGACCATCTCATTTGTGAGCCAGGGTTGTCTCTCTGCTTCACTTATTTCTATCTTAATTTTTCTCAGCAAACTATTACAATAGAGTAGAAGTCTCAAATATCTTTTCTTAAAATTTTCCTTGTATTTTTTGTTATTGAAGATTTTTTATAAACTTTTTTTTTTTAATTTTCCATAGTTTTGTACTCAAGTATAATTCTAGATAATAATTGATACTTCCCTGTTTAACTTATATCCTATAACACTTTCTAGGTCAATTGTTAGGACTTACGAGGCTTTTCTTTTTTTAGATTTATTTATTTATTGGGAAGAGTTAGGCAGGTGGGTGGTGAGACAGATAGAGCCTCCATTATGCTGTCACTCCTAAGATGGCCGCAACTGCTAACACTGGGCCAGACTGAAGCCTGGAGGCAGGAACTTCTTCAGGGTCTCCCATGTGGGTGCAGGGGCCCGAACTCTTGGGCCATCTTCTCTTGCATTTCCAGGCCATTAGTAGGGGGCTGTATCAGAAGTGGAGCCACTGGGGGGCTCAAGTAGAGCACGTATGGGATGTTGGCATCTCAGATGGTAGCTTTACCCATTGTGCCACAATGCCAACAGCTTTTTCTGGACAATCATGTTTGCTATGAGGAATAATAGTTTTGCATCTTCCTTTGATATTTTGCTTTGGCTTTTATTTTCTGTTTAGTGATGACTAAGATTTCTGGAATGGTGTTGAATATAAATCTTTAGAGACAACTTGCTTGTCCTCTCAATTTAGGTCATATATATTTACTCTAGCATTAATATGACTTAGATGTTTTAGATCCCATTTATCAGATTAAGAAATTTAATAATACATATTTTCCCAGAATTTTTATCATAAATGTTTATAAGTATCTGTCAAATTTTGTCACTATCTTCTGAATATATTTAATTATATATATATATATATGCATATACACTCTTACAATATTTGATTATATTAGTTGGTATCTTACATTGATGGATACATCATAATTATACTATTTATAGGACTATCCATATCTGTGATTATGCAGTATGATATTTTTAAAAATATAACTGTATTTGTATTACTAATATGAGGAGATTTACTTTCCATCATTATATTTCCTTACAATTTAATTTTTCTGGAAGTGTTTTTGTAAGTTCCTCATATCTTTCTTGCATGACTATTTTAATGAGTTGCAAAGGGCTTCCCCTTACATGAATTCTCTGCAGGAAATTTTCTACTACTGGTACTTTTTCTTTCCTTTACTTTTGATACAATTAGCCACTGAAGCTATCTGAATTTATTTTTCTTTTGGGAATAATTTTCATTAGACATGTAACAGATATAAGGGTATGCATGTTCCCTATTTGCTTTTGTACTATAGTTGGTAAATTATGATATTTGATAGATATAATGCTATTTATATTACCTATTTATTCCTGAGTTACATGAATTTTTGTTTTTTGTATGTGTGTTGTCAGCTTTTATCATGAGTTTTTTCCTTCCATGTATTACACTCTTTTTTTTTTTTTAAAGATTTATTTATTTGTTCGAAAGTCAGAATGACGCAGAGTGAGGAGAGGCAGAGACAGAGAGGTCTTCCATCTGATGGTTCACTCCCCAATTGGCTACAATGGCCAGAGCTAGGCTGATCCAATCCGAAGCCACGAGCCAGGAGCTTCTTCCTGGTCCCCCACACGGGTGCAGGGGCCTCGGACTTGGGCGGTCTTCTACTGCTTTCCCAGGCTATAGTAGAGAGCTGGATGGAAAGTGGAGCAGCCGGATCTCAACCGACACCCATGTGGGATGTAGGTGCTTCAGGCTAGGGTGTTAACCCACTGAGCCACAGCACAGTCCCCTGTTACACTTTCAATGTGTGTTGTCATTCCTTCTTTTCTTACTCATTGTTAACTGATTTAAATGAACTGTTGTTTTTGTTTCATTTCTCCAGATTTGGTTGTCCTTATCTTTATTATTCATTTGCTTCAATTTAGAGTTTAACTTCCTCTTTTTTATTAGTTTCTTAAATTATAAGCGTTGATCACTTTCTAAAAATGTTTCTTTCTTTGTAATATAACATCTACTGTAATTAATGTTATATTTTTCATTACAGTAAAATATTTATAATTTTTTGCTGCCTATCATTTTCCCTGTATGTTCTTTGAACCTATGTACTTGAGAATTTCTTAGAATCTTTTGCAATTTTCTTTAGCATAGTATACTTTCTTCATTGTTGAATTATGACAAGAGAATGGATCCATTGTTAGATTAATTGAACTTCCTTTGAACATAGTCTGTTGTTTTCTTCAATGTGATTGTAAGATTTTTCTCCTTTCAATGTAGGGCAGTTTCACGAAGGTACTTCTGGAAGTTTTTATGCTGGTTTTTATTACCCTTTTTCTGTGCTGTGAAAGATGATCTGAGCTTCTTGGATATATGAATTATATTTCAGGATTTCTCAAAACTTTTTTTCCCCATTTTGCTATTTTTTTCAAATCTTTCCTCTGTTGGATTTTCTAACAGAGAATTCAAGATACAGAGTCTCAAAAATACTTCCAAATTTTACATCCTATAATTCATCAATCTGTGCATCACAGATGACTGTAGCAATCAAGGTTTATTTAAATTATGTGCCTTCTACTGATTGTAATATTGAAAGTTCTGTTTCCTTAGTTTGGTCTCTCCTTTTTCACTAATAAAAATAACTCTCTCCACCATAAGTAAGACCAATGAGGGCACAGAGTTTGCTCAGTTGGCTCCTTCCTGAACTCCTACTTCATCGTGCCTGTATGTCTCTCATGATATTTATATTTTTGTTCTTATAAGGATTAATACTTCTATCAAAATTAATTAATGCAAAATGATATTAAGGGAAATGTCTGTCTTGGTGGTTGCCTTACCTACCTCCAGAACCCCCATAATTGTAGACACACTGTCTTTAATCACTGTGATAAATTTAATTGAAATTGGGTTTTCAGCAAGTGGGTAGCTCAACTCAAATTTGTACAGAAAGTGGACATTTTCCATGGCTCTTTAGCTTTTTTCCTCACCGTAGTCCTCCATGTTCAGCCTCATTTTCAAAGTACTATAGAAGCAACAAAACAAGGACTAAGTATGGTAACATTGCATGTGAGGTTCTTAGCCCCCATTTGAATGGGAACTGATATCCTGTTCAGAGATGTTTCTTTTCCTGCATAGACTGACATCAAAAACTGAAGATACAGAGAAATACTTGCTTTGAATATGATTAAAATCTATGTGGATTGTCAGTTTCCAATGGGATTAAAATGTATTAAAAATTTCATAGGAAATACAGGAAAATATATGGTAACATCTGCTTTAAATATAATAGTCCACCTGGTTTTCCGCCTCCCTACACCTCCTACCACAAAGGCTGTGGTTACCTGAGTCATTCGTACTTTTGCACCAAACTCAGTTTGCATAACTGATTTTGAGGTCGATTTTGCCTTTCCAGCAGATGTTTTTTACGGCACTTTTCTAGTCTATTCCCTACACCAACTCTGCTGTTGATAGTCTCTGCCCTTTAGGACTGTTTCTTGACAGAGACTTTCACTTTATTTTTAGGACTAGAATTTGTCCCAGTTTCCTTCCCACTCGTAGTCTGATTCCCGAGTGCCTTTTAGATCGATTATCACCTGAATACATGAAGCCCTACAGATCTGAAGTATCTTGCTTTTGTTCCTCGTCCAGGGGTCTGATGTTTCTTAGAGCACAAATAAGCAGTGTGAAGTTGATTTTTCAGACCTGATGTGAGTGCCTCTTATCACTTAGGCAACCATCTGAATGAGTCATGGTGTTTTTCATGCAGTCCTATCCTGAGCGCTTGACTTTTCAGGATGTTCATGTCTGAACATGTGGGTCTATCGTGTGATGACTGTCAGTCCTGTTTGATTAGTGCTGGACATTTCTGGTCGCTACTTACTTCTCGCTAACCACTGTAACTTCCAGATTCAGAACCCGTGAACCATTTTCCCTGTGCTAGTCATGACTCCCACTTGCAGTTGGATTTTCCCCCAGAACCTCCCTCACAGGGATCATCACACTCAACTAGGTTTTTGCGGAGTCACGTGGAATTATTTCTCAGTCAGCCACATAATTCTGCAGGTAATTCTTTCATAAATGTGTATGGAGATAAGTGATAAAGTTGGTAGGAAATTTAATTCCAACAAAGAATCTTGTTTGCCTGTTTTATGCCTGAGGATATTTCTTTCAGATTGTCTTCCTCCAAAGGATGGCGGGCATAGACATTGGTGAAATACTAGTGCTAGCTTTAATTAAAATATAGCTGCAAAACTCAAACTGTATTAATATTTTAAAATATTTGCATAATGTTATAAATCCTACTGATTCAACCAAAAATGGTAAACACATTTTACCTCCAGCAACTTGGAGAACTTTTAGTTCCAAAACAATTTGACTATTATTTATGCTAATAATGTCTGTAATTCTTAGAAAATATTTCTGAATTATTCCATAAAATATTGTATATTATTAATCAAAATACAAATACAATTTTGTTCTATTATAAGTTAAGTTTCAACATAATTTTGAAATAATAAATAAGTAGGATCCCACATCTAAGGTTGAAAAATGGGAGAAGTCTTCAAAACATTGATAAAAAATACATATTATGAAAACAGCCTTGCATAAATTTCAACAAAATTATTGATACAATATACTGATGAAATATGCTTATTATTGGTTATTTATTATGAAATCTATAATAACAGACACTTCAGAAAGCCAAGTCAAGGTCTGAGATGTTTGCAAACACAGCAGTGCTCCATCTGTATTAAATAGAGCATTGATAAATGAATAGGCTTAAAGAATAAAAACAAAACAACTTAGAAATATAAATTAAGGATTTAAAAACGTTAATGAATATGAATATTTTTCATGTTAATCAAATTTTACCTATTATTGGGGTATGGTGTGGTAATTTGATACTGTATTTAAAACTGGAAGACCAAATCAGTTAGCATTCCCATCTCCTTTTGTAAAGTCATTTTTCATATTATGTGGTACAGTATGACATTTTGATAAGTTTATATAATACCTACTGGCCAACTCAGGATAATATTTACCTCCTAATATTCTACGAGGGATGTCTTTGAAGTTCAAGAAAGATCTAATACTGACAGTTACCTGATTTGTATGACTTCATAATACATACAAATTGTATGTTCTTTTGCCTTCCCTGAGATGCACCCTCAAGGTGTGCTTCCCTAGACCTTCATGTGATGTCCATGTTTGTAAGTTCCTCTTGAATGAGTCCTGACTTTGCATGTATCTAATATTCTATATTTCTTACATTTTTAAGGCCCTAATGGTGTTTCTCTCTGCCTGTGAATTTGTGTTTTTATTGAAGATTTCTGTTGGAAATATTTTATAAATTCCTTTGATTAAGTACATGTGAGATTACTTTTGTCTCAAATATGCTAGCCAGACAACTAATGAAGAACTGGGTTTGTTACAATCTGTGCTTTGAAAAACAGGTTGATGAATGTCTTTTTATTCCATTTTGCATTGATCCTGTCCAAGTTAAATTACATTGCATTTCTTCTATCTAAGGAATCCATGAGCCAGTGTCACACTGATAAGCCAAGAAATAACCTTTAATCAACTAAGAAATAGAATTTGACTTAATGTAATGGAAAACAAAGAAAAAATTATCACTGTGCTCAATGAATGAAATCCTCTTGAATTATACAGTCCACATCATAATTATGTAGTTTGATTATCAGTGATGTTATGGGTGACAGTGAATACATGCAGTGGTTATAGACTGAATGAGTTAAATAATTTTAAGCTTTCTCACTCCAGGATTTTGTAAAGATACGTAAGTAAAACACTTGCTATAGATATTGAAGAATGGAAAGTTCAGTAAGAAATTGCCAGCCTGGAGTTCTGAGGATAGGGATGATGGGAAGAGGAAAGATGTTCTTTTAGGATAGGATCCTTGTGCACCAGGGTGCATAGGGTGAAAAGGAGGCTAGAAAGAGAGCAGATAAATACCAGAGATTGATTTGAAACGAATTTCAATATTCACTGCTAGCTCTGATAATTTTGTTTGGATACTGATAGAAACATAGCTATTGAATAGCTTCTTAAATATTCTAATTGGAATGTTTTTTATTTGATTGAGTCTCTTAATATAATCATCCACATGATTTTCCCCTTCTTGTAGTTTTGCCCTTTTTTATTCTTTTTGGTTTACACTCCAGGATCATATTGCCACTCTTGTTTTTCATTGTGAATTAGATTGGAAATATACATGTATAATATAATAAATAATACCAGAATGGGCCATTTGATCAAAATCAAGCAAAAGTGGAAATGTAAAGGTCCTTCGCAATTCGACCAACCCTCTAGAAAGCTGGTAGCTAAACAAGTCATAGAATAAATCAGTACATTACAACACTATACTATTTCAAACAAAAATGCAGCCAATACATGCATAGCATGTGTATATATTCCTAGTGCCATTCCTGTTCTCCAGTTTTCTTTAGTTTTGTCTTACATGTTTTATACTATGATCATTGGCCTACATGAGGGTACCTCAAACATGTGGAAAATAGGATTAAAAATCCTGTTTTTAATAGGCAGGAATAAATTGTGAGATGTGTAAGTTTTTCATAATACACATTTTCCATGAATCTTTGGAAGACCCCCATGTACAGTAATGCTCTGGTAGTTAGGCAAACCTTTTCAAAACACTTGCATATCTAATATATATGGCTCTTTATATCAAAAGCCAGTAGCACTTTGATAGGAAGATTTTTCATGTAATTGACAATTTTGTGTAAGTACCTAATGTGATGAGGGGACAAAATGAAGAATATTTAATGAAGTCTAGTAAGGGTTTAATAATAAGTGAAGAAAAAGAAATGTATATGGGCTTTATTTAAAGTCTCTCCAGTATGCAGGACTCTGAATTCTAAGATGGATGAGTTTGGAAGATATGTTATTCTTATCTCTAGGGGAACTTCCTTACTTTACTTATAAGATGTATTGGTATTTCCTATTTTTTTCTTTTAATTTATTCCAACCCTAACAATAAAATATAATTGGATTTTAGATCCTGAAGCAGAATAGAAGTTTTGTATTGTGTTTTTGTCATTTATACTAAGCTCTTATCATATTTAAAAGAATAAGACCTCCAGGAAAGAAAAAAAAATCTGAGAAAAACATAAATATTTTGTCTCAAAGGAAAGTCTCAAAACAAGGTTTTTTGTTAAAATTTATTTATTGATTTGAAAGTAAGAGTTACACAGAAAGAAGAAAATACAGAGAGAGGATCTACATCCACTGGTCTACTCCCAAAATGACTGCAATGGCTGGGGCTAGGCCAAAGCAGAGCCAAGAGCTTCTTTGGGGTCACCCACGTGACTGTAGGGGCTCAAGCCCTTGCACCATCTTCTGCTAATTACCCGGGCACATGAGCAGGGAGCTGGATTGGAAGTGGAACAGCCCTGTATCATACAGCACCCACGTGGGATTATGGCATCACAAGTAGCAGCTTACTCATTACAACCCAACACTGCCCCCACCCCCAAATTTCTTTAAGATACAGAACAAACTAATTAATTAGCATAGTTTTAGAGTTTTCAGATGATCTTTGAAATGAGAGCAGGTTTTGGCATGGGTTGACATAATTTTGTCACATTTTGAAAGATCCTTTTTGGTTATTTGAGAAAATGAATGTGATGAGAAACAGTAACAAATTTTAATCAAGGTGAGCATTTGGCACAGAGTTTAAGATCCCATGTGGGGTGCCACATCCCAATTCAGAGTTCCCAGGTTCATATCCCATCCCCAAAACCAATTCCAGCTTCCTGCTAATGTGGAAATGAAAGGCAGCAGGTGATAGGTCAAGTAGTTGTATCTTTCTACCCATGTGGGACAGCTGGATCAAGTTCCAGGCTCATGGCTTTGGTTTGACTCATCCTGGGCTATCGTGGCATTTGAGGAGTGAATTAACAGAAGGAAGATCTCTGTATTCTCTCTCTCTCTCTCTCTCTGTCTCTCTGTCTCTGTCTCTCTCTCCCTCCCTCCATCCTTTCTCTTTCCCCTTGGCTTTCAAATATAATGAATATAAACAATTTTAATTAAGGTAATTTGAACCACTTTATTATGAACAGTAAAGAAAATCAGGAACATTAGAAATCTGTAAATATTTTGAATAATATGAATTATAAACAAGGTATTTGCATATGCAGATTTGGAGTGCTGAGAAACGGTCTTTGGGTGCACAAAGCAACAGATAGGATTTCCAGCAGGTACAGTTCTACATTCGTCTTTCATCCAAATGCCTGTGATTACCCACTTTACAACTAGGATGTTTAGTGGGTATCTCAGACACATTTTGTACAAAATACCTGATTTTTTTTTCCCAAAGGGGATAATAACATTCAAAGACTTGTTCAAGCCTAAAAAACTAAGAATGTATTTTTACTCATGTAAAAGCATCAGTAAATACTATGAACTCTACTTCCAACACATCTCTCAAGTTTATGGATTTTTTTCTTATTTCCACTGTGGCAAATTTAATCCTAAAAAAATAACTTGTTGAACCTGACATTTGAATCTATAGTTTTGAATGAAAGAGTTATCCTCTTGTCACCTCCTAGCTTCTGCTTTTACTCCACTATAACTCATTCTGTGTGGAACACCTAGATTTGTACTTTTAAAATATTAATCCAGTTTTTTTTTTTTTTTTTTTTTTAGTTTCCTCCTTATACCTACTTATGATTTCACCTTGTTCTCTATGGTCTTTCCTTTGGTCCTCAGACATGCTGAGCTGCTCAGCCCTGTTCTATTTAGTTCCTAGTTTATCCTCAATAGAAAATCACATTTTCACATCTCTGGTTGACTGTTTCATTTACTTTGTTGAGACCTCGGCTTAAATTTCATTTCATTTCCTCCAATAGCAAAGAGGTTCTGCTTACCATGCTTTTGAAGGCAGCGTCACAAAATCCAGGCACAATCTCACACGGGGCCTGAACCTTTTCCTCACAGTAAGTCCTTGTGAAGTTCAATGGCGAATATGATGAAATAGTTCTCTGCCTGTATCCTTACTGGTAAGTGCACAGAGAACACGTTTTCTGTTAACTTCTGTACTGCTTCATCTTCTGCACGATGAACAGTATAGATGTCCAGTAAATACTTGATGAATGAATGAATACATGTGAACATCCTAAAGAATAGCAAGGAAGTTCTTCTTCATTCCCATTCTTTCAGTGAATATCTATTAATTAAATACTCTAGCTAATGTTTCAGTTGCTGTGATCAAATGGAAAAGGGGGGGGGCAAATGTGCTTTAGCAATTGTAGGGAGAGAGAGAATAAACAGGATAAATGAAACATGTTACTCTCTGATATTTACTGTGGAGAAAAATCAGATGTAGATAGAGGGTTAGAGAGTGTTAGTGTGGGGTGAAATTTCAGAGGAAGTAGCCTGGAAGTGTTCACTGGTACAGGATGTTGGAGCACGGACTTGAAAGAAGTGAGACAGCAAGATGAGAAGGGGGATACTTCAAGCAAATGGAAAAATAAGGGGGAGCCCTGCCTGGCTGGGGAGTGTGCCTGGTGAGTTCAAGGAAGAGTTGGCTGCGACCTAGAGAGGAAGAGGAAGGGGCTTATAGAAGCAGATGAGTTTGGACATTGAACTTGGGGAAAATAATGACACAGAGTGTTAGATGGTGAGGTCAGTTTTAGGAATTTTTCGTCTCAGATGAGAAAGCAGGTGAGGATTTGGAGTGGAGCAGAGGAGTGACTCAATAGGGCCACTTGAGCAGCTGACTTGAGGCAGTTGAGGTGGCAGAACAAAAGCAGGCAACAGCAAATTAGGAGTATAGATGTCTTCCTTTGTAATGACCCATGGGATATAAGGTTTTGACCAGATGTGCAACAATAGCTGTGGAAGTCATGAGGACGTCTTGATTTAAGGTGTATTCTGAAAATAATAGTTCACTTTTGATTACTTTAACAAAACACTCGAGGCAGACTTCTTTAAAAAGAAAATAGCTTCTGAGACTGGAAGTCTAAACAGCTTGCTCTTGACCCCCTGGCTGTGTCCCTCATGGTAATGGCCCTGACAGCTGCAGGTGTGACAGGGAAAGAGAACATCTGTCAAACAGGAAGTCAGGGAGAGAGGAGGGGCCAGTTCATTCTCATCAGTCTCTTGAGAACTGTCCAGTCCCCTGAGGGCAGGACCCTCAGTTAGCCAAACATCTCCAAGGCCTCACATCTTACGGTTCTACTTCTCAAGAGTACTGCACTGGGGACCACGCCTCCAGCACATGAACTCTTGGGAACCTCATCTCAAGCTACATCAAAACCATAACATGCATCAAGGAGGATTGCCTAGGAGATTGGATGTGAAGTGTGAGAGGAAGGTAAAGGCAAGGGGGACCCAGGGTTTTCTCCTGAGCAACTTGTAGTGTTGCCATGAAAGGAATTAGCAATGCTGTGGGAAGAGCAGGTTTTGTTTGTATTTATTATCCCTCTGCGCCCTGGCATACTAAATTCCAGATGTCAAATAGACAGCAAAGAAGCAGTGACAAGTGGACGCTGAATATGCAAATCTGGAATCCAGAAGAATCTAGGTAGATAATACATTTCAGTAATGAGCACATCAGAAATTAAGGAGACTGAATGAATTGACTTAGCAAGCAAGTATGTATATGTATATATGTATGGGAAAGAGACAAAAGCTGAGCCTTGGATCACTCAGGTTTTTTGGAAGAGAAATCAAAAGATATTGAAGGAATGGACAAAAAGGTGAGAGAGACTCAGTGATTGTCACCCTGAAGAAAGTGTGATATCCCCAAAGAAAAGGGAGAAAGTAATTGAGGAAAGAGTGATCAGCCGTGAGAACGCAGCTCAAGGCTGTTTTATAGAGGCCTCATGAGTAAGCATTATATTTAGCACAAGTACAGATTAATTTCTGGTTACAGCTTTGAGTTTGGGAAGTATAGGAGTTAAAACAAGATGTGGATAATACAATTGTGGATTATTTTTATTTATTTCAACAAATGACAGAGGTAGAGACAAAATGTCTTCCAAATGCTGATACATCTCCTGCAACCCCCGGCCAAAAAAAAAAAAAAAAAAAAAAAACCACGCAAGTACCTGTAACAGCTGGGGCTAGTCCCAGTGAAGCTAGGATCCGGGAACTACATCTAGGCCTTGAATATGGGAGTCAGGAAGCCAAGTACCTTGGCCATCATTTGTTGTCTCTCAGGTGTGCATCAGCAGGAAGTTGGGTCAGAAGTACAAGTAGCTGGTACATCATGGGTTCTTTTTTTTTTTTTTTTTTTTTTTTTTTTGACAGGTAGAGTGGACAGTGAGAGAGAGAGACAGAGAGAAAGGTCTTCCTTTGCCGTTGGTTCACCCTCCAATGGCCGCCACGGCTGGCGCGCTGCGGCCGGTGCACTGCGCCGATCCGATGGCAGGAGCCAGGTGCTTCTCCTGGTCTCCCATGGGGTGCAGGGCCCAAGCACTTGGGCCATCCTCCACTGCCTTCCCAGGCCACAGCAGAGAGCTGTCCTGGAAGAGAGGCAACCAGGACAGAGTCTGGTGCCCCGACCAGGACTAGAACCCCGTGTGCTGGTGCCACAAGGCGGAGGATTAGCCTATTGAGCCGCAGCGCTGGCTCATCATGGGTTCTTGACTGAAGAGTATTCTATTCCTAACTGGAAGACTCTCTCAACAAAACAACATAATTGGGGGGCTCTATAGCAGAGATTCTCGAAGAAGCGTGCACAGCCCATCAGAGCAAATGCATCAGCTGGAGGTGATCCACTGGAGACAGACACTCGCTGGATCTTCCTGCCCTGAAGTGAGGAAATAGCCATGATACAAACCAGCGGAGATACAATGCCCAAGAAGAACCCTGGAAGACTTAAAAGACAATTTGTGTTAAAACAATATAAAAGATTAAAAATTTCTCTAAAATTTGCTCTAAATTAAACAAAAGTTTTAAAGTATTAAATGTACATGTTAAGCTGTTTCTCCAAGTTACTTTAGGATTTTAGATTTCTAGGAACTCTAGCATTATAAAATTCTAAAAGTAGGAAAATTCTGTGACAATTATCACATGATAATAAGAGTTGACTTTAGAACCAATGTGAAACACATTGAAGCCTCACAGTTGCCTCTCACTGCCTCTACAATTACTTAGCCTCCCATAGTTCTCAAAATAAAGGATATCTACTTAAGAGGATGGTTTTACAGTATAAATGAAATACCAAAAGTGAAACAACACAGTGCACGCCAAATTATATTTGAGCAATAAAATGTTTGGTGGTGAAAATATACCTGCTTTCAATTTATCCCCTTTGATCTTAGAAACAGGGTATTCTAATCTGGATGTTTTAAAATGTTGACATTTTGTTATGCTGAATTTTTATATGTATTTTCATAGCAATAATTAAAATTTAGCCAAATTATTTGTGTTGATTAAATTCCAGACACAGAATATTAAAATCAATTGCTTTTCATTACAAAAATATAATGAAAATCAATATATGGGGGCCGGCACCGCGGCTCAATAGGCTAATCCTCCACCTTGTGGTGCCGGCACACCGGGTTCTAGTCTGGGTCGGGGCACCGGATTCTGTCCTGGTTGCCCTTCTTCCAGGCCAGCTCTGCTGTGGCCAGGGAGTGCAGTGGAGGATGGCCCAAGTGCTTGGGCCCTGCACCCCATGGGAGACCAGGATCAGTACCTGGCTCCTGCCTTTGGATCAGTGTGGTGCGCTGGCCGCAGTGCACCGGCTGTGGCGGCCATTGGGTGGTGAACCAACAGCAAAGGAAGACCTTTCTCTCTGTCTCTCTCACTGTCCACTCTGCCTGTCAAAAATAAAAAAAAAATAAGGCCGGCGCCGTGGCTCAATAGGCTAATCCTCCACCTTGCGGCGCCGGCACACCGGGTTCTAGTCCCGGTTGGGGCGCCGGATTCTGTCCCGGTTGCCCCTCTTCCAGGCCAGCTCTCTGCTATGGCCAGGGAGTGCAGTGGAGGATGGCCCAAGTGCTTGGGCCCTGCACCCCATGGGAGACCAGGAAAAGCACCTGGATCCTGGCTCCTGCCATCGGATCAGCGCGGTGCGCCGGCTGCAGCGGCGGCCATTGGAGGGTGAACCAATGGCAAAAGGAAGACCTTTCTCTCTCTGTCTCTCTCTCTCACTGTCCACTCTGCCTGTCAAAAATTAAAAAATAATAATAATAATAAAATAAAATAAAATAAATCAATATATGGGGGCAGGCATTTGGCACAACAGTGAAGATGCCCTTTGTAAAGCAAATATCCTGTATTGGGTTACCTGGGTTCAAGTCCTGCTTCTTCCAATACAGTGTCCTGCTAATGCATACCCTGAAAGGCAACTGGAGATGTCTCAGTGGCTTGAGTCCCTGTCATTCATGTACAAGACACAGATGGAGTTCTGGACTTTCGGCTTGGCCTGGCCCAACTCGGCGATGGCTCAGTGGCTTGAGTCCCTGTCATTCATGTACAAGACACAGATGGAGTTCTGGACTTTCTGCTTGACCTGGCCCAACTCTGGCTATTACACACATTTGGAGAGCAAACTAGCAGATTGACTATTTGTGTCTCTGTTTCTGCCTTTCAAATGCATAAAAACAATAAAATTAAAGTCAATATAAGCTACTTAAAACGTACACTTCAGCTATTATACATTTATTTCTCTATAGCTTTTCTTTAAAGACATGCATTTGATGACATTTAAATAAGGAAGCATGAGGAAAGTATTGTACACTGGGTTACACCACAACTTGGGACACTTGCATCCCTTTTCAGAATGCCTGTTTTGAGCCCCAGCTACTCCACTTCCAGTCTAATTTCCTACTAATGTGCTTCTCGAGAGGCAGCAGATGATGGTCCAAGTGCTTGAGTCTCTGCCACCCAGATGGTAGACCCAGATTGCATTTTGGGCTCTTGGATTCAGTCTTAACTCACCTTAGCCATTGCAGGCATTTGGGGAGTGGACTGACAAATTTCCCTCTCTTTCACTCTGCCTTTCTAAAAAGTAAATAAACTTAACAAAAGGAAGACAAAGCAGTATAAAGAAAAGTTATTTTACTTGTACATTCAACTTTAGAGACTTCCAAGCTACAGCCAATTTGGTTAGAGTTTGCAGTATGCTATGATTTTAGCTGGGTCAAGAGTATGATAATGTGAATTGCATAGGGCCTCATATCATTGTGTGTTTCTTTCTTTGTATGCTATTAAAATAATCTTACTCTGCAAGGCTTAAGGGAAATATTAAACTAGATTGTAAATTAATGCTAAGCTGTGCAAGACAGTTACATGTTTTAATTTCCGACAGTAAAGTGTTGCATTGGCTAAGCTTATAAGACTGCATATACTTGCCAGATTACGGAAATAGGATGTATGATGTAGGCCTTTATCTCTGGATGTAAAAGCCAAATAGCCTAAACAGTGTTCTGAATTGGTTCAAGGTATTTGTTCTTCTGGAAATCAATGTTAGAGTATAAATATAAAATAGAATATTAGTACCAGAGAGGGCAATAATTTGAGTCATAATAAAATTATGAGTATGTCCTTACAGTGTAACTTATGTAATTATATATTTATAGGTATTGATTCCAAATTAATGTATTATAAGCTGATTTCCTTTGAACTTTATCATGCATTGATAATCTAAGTTATGTTGAAACATTAATATTCTATATTTATTTTTAAAGATTCTATATACTGATAATGAGATAGAAGTTTTGATTACATCCTCTCTCCATAGTTTTCATTGTTGAGGAACTCATTCTATGTTTAGTTTAGAAATTCAACTGTGCATGCATACATGGCACACACACACACGTCAGTTGAGAACAGAGCTTTGTGATGCTTAAGCTTATATGAAAAAATGAAATCCTGTCTTTTGCAACAAAATGGATGCAACTGGCAGCTGTCACACTTAGTGAAATAAGTCGATCCCCAAAAGGCAGCTATCATGTTTTCCTGATCTGGGGGTACTATCAAAGTAGCTAGAATGTAATATACTGGAATGCAGTGAATGTTTGAGATTCAATGACTGCAGCCCTTGTCTCTACTGTTGAGGAAGAGTGTGTTGTTTTTTCCTTCATACTATTTGTTGAACTCTTTACTTAGTGTAGGGTTAACTTTGTAAGTATAAAGTAAACTGAGAATAGATCTTTGTAAAAATTAAGTGTGGGAATAGAAGAAGCAGGAGGAAGAAGGGTTGGAGTGAGGGAGGGAGGGTAGAGTGGTAGAGTGGGAATTATCACTATGTTTCTGAATCTGTACATATGAAATATGAAACTTATACCTGAAATAAAATATTAAAGAGCCCATATTTGTATCATTATATTTTTAATTTAATTAAAGATATGTACATAGGCTCACTCTGGATACATAAAGGCATAAAAAGGTTTTCTCAATATCCGGAAATTTTTCTATGTGGAAAGAATCGAGATGATAGAATTTTAAGTGGGCCCCAAGATTTCTGCATCATTGTGTAAGGCCCTGTGTAATCGCTTACACCCAAGACTTATAAACACCCTGTATCATCTCTTTCCTTTCATACTATAGACCTTCACAGATGCTATGAATTTCACTACCATGTTCAGTTTCCATTATATGGCAAAGGGGGCAGACTGTTTCAGATATAATTAAGGTAATTAATCTATTGAATTAGATTAATCAGATGAGACATCACCTGGGGCAGATCTGACTTATTTAGGTGAACGTTTTAAAAGGTTGTGTGGAGGTTAAGGGGTAGCAGGCAGCTGATCTTGAGTAGACTCTGAAACAAACTGCCAAATCGCACAGACCCACATGCCAAGGAGGGTGAGGAGGGTCCTCAGACATACAGCTGCAAGAAAGGGAGCTTTGTGAGGTTGTTGGAGAGAATCTTGTTGAGGCCAATTTTCTATACGGTTCACTTGGGAATAAGATCTCATTCCTGGAGACTTTACTCACATGGCCAGAAACTTGCCTTAAATGCAGGAAGATTAATCTCTTCTTCAACAAACCCAGGTTCCCTGAGAACAGCAAAGTTCTCATTGGAGTTAGACTCTCCAATGGGTATCAAGCTCTAGAAAGCTCAGTGGAAGGCTATGTTATGTGTTGATTCTGCCATTATCGAATGCTGTCTGTTCATCATTATATTGCCTTATGCTACTTTAGTATATATTATTAACTTGTTGTAAACATACAAGGCTGCTTCAACAAAGAATAAAGCCCTCTCTCAATGCTTGAGTTGGAAAATCATGCTTGGTGAAGTAGTTAGATTGCTAAAGCACATTTTATACAGAAGTTTTCTTTTGAGTCTACCTCAGGTTTCTCAAGGAAGGGTTTCTCTCACATTGTTCGTCTTGAAAAACCATGGTTGTTAATCCTTTGCCTCTGAGAATGTGAGATGTCTGGGAGTTCGTAAATCATTCAGAGTGAAACAAATCAACGAATGTTGAATCTTACTTTGAAATGGATTTTTGCTTCAAAATCTGCAAAAAAGGACCCCGACCCCTCCCTCTGGGTAAGGACCTGCGTCTGGCTAATAGATCAATAGCCAGGAATGATTCTGGGAGCAGTGTTTTAGAGCATAAATTTAGGGCGTATCTTTGCAGTAATTCAGAAACCTGATGCTTATTTTTTTTTCAGTTTTACAGCCCAAGGTTAGCTGTACTTCAAACGTTCTTCACCAGTTCTAGGAAGTTTTCTCTCGTGCAATATAATTTACTTGAAAGATTTTTTTTTTTTAAAAAAAGGGTATTCTTGCTCTCATAAATTCTCACAAACTTTGGTAGATTTCAAATCTCACAATATTTTATGACACTTATAAATATTCCTGGTATAACTTTATCTGTTTTATTTGTCAGAGGAAATAATATTAAGTGCATTCTGGTCATGCATATCATGGCCCAGTGCAGATTACGGAGAGCATTGGTGGGTGCAGTCAGGAACCTGTACTCTTTACTTCATTGACTCCCAGCGTTCCGTCCAGTTCTTGTACTCTGCTTGGAAGTTGTGCTTGCATCACCACTTGGCACAGAATGGCATTTGTGAACTAATAGCTACTTATCTGTGCCAGGTCTAAATCCCACACATAGCAAGAGAGAGCAAACAATGATGGACATTCCAGAAATGTAATTTATCTTGAACTATTGTAAAATCTCACTGTGAAGAGAGTAGGCAGGTCCCTATGGTGGTGAAGAACAAGTCTCTTTAATAGGACCTGATTCTGGCTTCAGATTGGCATAGCTCTGGCCTTTGCAACCAACTTGGGAGTGAACCAATGGATGGAAGACCTCTCTCTCTCTCTCTGCCTCTCCTTCTCTCTCTCTGTAACTCTGACTTTCAAATAAATAAATAAATCTTTTTTTTTTAGTCTTGAGGGCATGTATTTTATTTTATTTTTTTTAACTTTTATTTAATGAATATAAATTTCCAAAGTACGATTTATGGATTACAATGGCTTCCCCCCCATACCGTCCCTCCCACCCACAACCCTCCCCTTTCCCACTCCCTCTCCCCTTCCATTCACATCAAGATTCATTTTCGATTATCCTAATATACAGAAGATCAGCTTAGTATACATTAAGTAAGGATTTCAACAGTTTGCTCCCACACAGAAACATAAAGTGAAAAATAATAGATGATTTTTTTTTAAATGATGATGAAATCAGATCAGACCTATTGTCATGTTTAATCCCAGTGAGAGTCAAGTTGGGAGTTGATAATTTCTTTTCTTTTCTTTTCTTTTTTTTTTTTTTTTACAGAGGATCAGTTTAGTATACATTAAGTAAAGATTTCAACAGTTTGCACCCCCATAGAAACACAAAGTGAAATATACAGTTTGAGTACTCGTTATAGCATTCAGTTTCAATGTACAGCACATTAAGGACAGAGATCCTACATGAGGAGTAAGTGCACAGTGACTCCTGTTGTTGACTTTACCAATTGACACTCCTGTCTATGGCATCAGTAATCTCCCTATGCTCCAGTCATGAGTTTCCAAGGCTATGGAAGCCCTCTGAGTTCTCCGACTCTTATCTTGTTTAGACAAGGTCATAGTCAAAGTGGAGGTTCTCTCCTCCCTTCAGAGAAAGGTACCTCCTTCTTTGAAGACCTGTTCTTTCCACTGGGATCTCACTCACAGAGATCTTTTGCCAGAGTGTCTTGGCTTTCCATGCCTGAAATACTCTCATGGGCTTTTCAGCCAGATCCGAATGCCTTTAGGGCTGATTCTGAGGCCAGAGTGCTATTTAGGACATCTGCCATTCTATGAGTCTGCTGAGTATCTCACTTCCCATGTTGGATCACTCTCCCCTTTATTTATTCGTTCGGTTAGTGTTAGCAGGTACTAGACTTGTTTATGTGCTCCCTTTGACTCTTAGTCCTTTCATTATGATCAATTGTGAACTGAAATTGATCACTTGGAATAGTGAGATGGCATTGGTACATAAATAAATCTTTAAAAAAATTTGAAAAAACCACAGTCATACAAAATATACTCTTTTGGGTCTGACATCATCTTCACAGCATAACACTTCTTTAAAGATCATCTATGTAGTTATTTACATTAGTGATCTAATTCTATTCATTAAGTAGTGTTACTTTGTATGGATACAGCAAAACTGGTTTATTGAAATATGGAATATTACCAACTACAATGAACAAAATGCCTTGAATTTTTGTAACTAGTCTGTATAAATGTTTTTGTTTTTTATATATTTATTTATTTGAAAGGCAGATTTACAGAGAGGCAGATAGAGTGAGAGAGAGAGGTCTTCCATCCACTGATTCACTCCCCAGGTGGCTGCGGCGGCTGGAGATGCTCCTGTCCTGAAACCAGGAGCCAGGAGCTTCTTTTGAGTCTCCCATGCAGGTGTAGGGACCCAAGGACTTGGGCCATCTGCTACTGCTCTCCCAGCCACAGCAGAGAGCTGGATTGGGAGTGGAGCAGCCAGGACTTGAACCAGCACCCAAACTGGGTGCTGGCACCACAGGTGGCAGCTGTACCCTCTATGCCACAGTGCCAGTCCCAAATATGTTTTTAAAGGAAGAGCTATCTAAGAACTGAATTGTTTTAAAGTGTTTTCTGAATGTGATTATGCATTTTTTTCATTCCCATCAGTACTGTATTATAAGTTTCCAGTTGATCCTCTCTCTCAATAATAATTGATTTTGTCGGTCTTGATAGTTTGAATTCTTCTAATAAAATGTATTTATATATATCATTGTGGTTTAGCTTTGCACAGGAAATTGATGATCTTGAACACTTCTCTATACTTCAGGTCCATTTAGTGTCTTCTGTAAAGTTTTTAATCAAGTTTCATGTCCATTAGGTGTTGGGGTTATTACTGAGTTCTGAGAGTTCTTTCTGTATTCTGGCTACAATACCCTCATTAGATTTGTGAGCCAAAAATATTTGCTCCCAGTTGTAGCTGGTCTTTTCATTTTTTAACAGTATTTTGACTGAAATTTTATATTTTGATAAATCCATATTGTTAATGCAATCTTTTTCATCTGGATTTGTGATTTCTCTGGAAATATAATTCTTTTAAATATTAGTGAACTTTGTACCTATTGGAATTTTAGTTTCATCTGATATTTAATAAACCCAAAGATTAGTGTTTCCTTACATATTTCTGATGCACCTCTTGAATTTTACATACCATGTCTGTTTTCTTCCTCCACTCCCTCTCCTACCCTACTTGCCATTTCCTACTTTCCTGCTTTTCTACTTCTCACTTGCCTTGTCTCTTAATGATACTTTTTAAAAATTTTATTTAAGAAATACTATCTTGATGCATTTAATATATACAAATTTAGGAACATATTGACTTTTCACCCTACCTCCCTCCAATCTGTACTCCCACCATTCTTCCTCCTCCCTCTCCCATACCTGTTCTTGATTTTTTATTATTTTTTAAGATTTTATTTATTTAGTTTACAGGTAGAGTTAGAGGGAGAGGAGAGAGGTCTTCCATCCACTGATTGGCTCTCCAAGTGGCCACAACTGCTAAAGCTGGGCCAATCCGAAGCGAGGAAACAGGAGCTCCTTCTGAGTCTCCCACGTGGGTGCAGGGACCTAAATACTTGAGCCATCTTCTACTGCTTCCCCAGGCCATAGCAGAGAGCTGGATCTAAAGTGGAACAGCCATGTCTTGAACTTGTACCCATATGGGATGCTGGCACCATAGGCAGAGGATTAACATACTGCACCACAGCACCAGCCCCTCATTCTTAATTTTTACAAAGATTATTTTCAGTTAGCTTTATACTCAGAAGATTAACCCTATACTAAGTAGAGACCTCTACAAATAGTATGAAGAAAAAATGAAAAGCATTGTTCCTTAACAGTCAAGACAAGGGCTATTCAAAATTGTTGCATCACAAAGTGGCAGTTTCAGTCCTGTAGATCACCTTTTAGGTACTCTATTAGTTACCGCAGATCAGAGAGAACATATGATATCTATCTTTCTGGGACTGGCTTATCTCACTAAGTATAATGGTTTTCAGTTGTATCTATTTTGTTGCAAATGACAGGATGTCATTTTTAACTTTTGTGTAGTATTCCACTGTCGGTCTTTTTCTTTTCTCTTTCTCTCTCTCGCTTTCCCTCTTTCTCTCTCTCTTTTCTCTCTCTCTTTCTCTCTCTCTTTCTCTCTCTTTCTCTCTCTCTTTCTGTCTCTCTCTCTCACACACACATATGGATATATATTTATATATGGAGAGAGATACCATAATTTCTTTATCCAGTCATCAGTTGATGGACATTTGTGTTGATTCCATATATTGTGAATTAAGCTGCAATAAATATTAGGTACAGATAACTCTTTCATATGCTGATTTTGTTTCCTTTGGATACATTCCTAGGAGTGGGATGGCTGGGTCATTTGGTAGGTCTATATTCAGATTTCTGAGTATCTCCATACTATCTTCCACAGTTGGCTGTACCAGTTTACGTTCCCACCAACAGTGGCTTAGGGTACATTTTCTGCACATCCTCGCCAGTATTTGTTGTTGATTTCTGTATGAAAGCCATTCTAACTGGGCTGAGGTAAAACCTCATTGTGGTTTTGATTTGTATTTCCTTGATGGCTAGTGATCCTGAGAATTTTTTCATGTATCTGTTGTCCATTTGAATTTTCTCTCCTGACAGATGTTCAGGTCCTTTGCCCATTTTTTAACTGGATGGTTTATTTTGTTTTTGTTGAGTTTCTTGACCTCTTTATAGATTCTAGATATTAACCCTTTATCAGTTGCATAATTATCAAATATTTTTCCCATTCTGTTGGTTGTCTCTTCACTTTGTTGAGTGTTTTCTTCTGCAGTGCAGAAGCATCTCAGCTTGTAGTAATCCCATTTGTCAATTTTGGCTTTTATTACCTGTGCTTCTGGGGTCTTTTCCAAGAAGTCTTTTCCCTATCCCAGTGTTTGGTTTCCCCAGTGTTCTCTAGTAAATTGATGGTATAGAGTTATAGACTTGAGATTTTGATCCATTGAGTGGATTTTTGTGTGAGGTGTTATATAGGGGTCTTGTTTCATATTTCTGTGTGTGGACATCCAGTTTTCCCAGCACTATTTATTGAAGAGATTGTTTTTTCTTCATGGATTGATTTTAGCTCCCTTGTCAAATTTAAGTTGGTTGTAGATGCCTGGATTGATTTCTGGAGTTTCTATTCTGTTCCATTGGTCTACCCATCTGTTTTTGTACCAGTATACTCTGTTTTGTTTATAACTGCCCTGTAGTATGTGTAGTATGTCTTGGGATCTGTTATTTTGATGCCTCCAGCTTTGTTTTTGTTGTTTAAGATTGCTTTAGTTATTCAGGGTCTCTTGTGTTTTTATATGAATTTTACTTTCCTTTTTTATAGATCAGTGAAGAATTTTGTTGGTATTTTGATTGGGATCTCATTGACTTTATAAATTGTTTTCAGTAGTATGAACATTTTGATGATATTCTTCTAATCCATGAACATGGAAGATTTTTCCTTTTTTTATGTTCTTCTATTTCTTTCTTTAATGTTTTTTAATTCTCACCATAGAGATCTTTGACAATCCTTGGTTAAATTTATTCCAACATATTTAATTTGTTTTTGTAGCTACTGTGAATGGGATTGATCTTAAAGTTCTTTCTAAGCTATGGTATTATCTGTGTAAAAAAAGGCTATTGATTTTTGTGTGTTGATTTTATATCATGCTACCTTACCAAACTCTTCTATGAGTTCCAATAGTCTCTTAACAGAGTCTTTTTGATTCCCTATGTATAGAATCATATCATCTGCAAATAGGTATATTTTGACTTCTTCCTTTCCAATTTGTATTCCTTTGATTTCATTTTCTTGCCTACTGGCTCTGGTTAAAACTTGGAGAGCTATATTGAATAGCAATGGTGAGAATGCTCATCCTTGTCTTGTTTCAGATCTTAGTGGGAATGCATTCGATAAGATGCTGGCTGAGGATTTGCCTTGATTGTGTTGAAGAATGTTCCTTCTATACCAAATTTGCTTATGGTTTTCATCATGAAAAGATGTTATGTTTTACCAAATGTTTTCTCTGAATCTTTTGAGGTAATAATAATACAGTTTTTGTTCTTCAGTTTGTCAGTATGATGTATCATACTTATTGATTTGCGGGTGTTGAAACACACCTGCATATCAGGAATAAATCCCACTGGGTCCAGATGGATGATCTTTCTAATGTGTTGTTTGATTCAATCGACTAGTATTTTCTTGAGGATTTTTGCATCTATATTCATCAGGAAAATCACTCTATTTGTCTGTTTCTCTGTTTCTTTTTCTGGTTTAGGAATTAAGGTGATGCTGGTTTCATAGAAGGAGTTTGGGAGAATACCCTCCCTTTCAATTGTTTTGAATAGCTTGAGAAGAATTGGAATTAGTTCTTTAAAAGTTGTAGAATTCAGCAGTGAAGCCATGGGGACCTTGACTTTTTCTTGGAAAGGTCTTTATGACTGATTCAATCTGCCTCTTAATTTTTGGCCTGTTTAGATGTTCTTTTTTTTTTTTTTTTCAGGACACAGTTTTTGTAGATTGTATGTGTCCAGGCATCTATCCATTTTGTCTAGGTTTTCCAGTTTGTTGGCATAGAATTCTTTGCAGTAATTCCTGATGATTCTTTTTATTTCTGTGGTATCTGTTATGTTTCCTTTTTTCATCTCAAGCCATCAGAGGAAAAAATAAATCAACAAGTATCCCAACAAACGCCTCTGATGGCTTTTATCTTTTAACTTTTCCTCTGTGGCTTAGTGGAATGTCTGCTCTTCAGTGGATACCAGAGATGTGTGCTGGGTTTGGCCAGGGAGCTCACTGTCAGTGCTCACCCTAGTAGAAAGGGTAACACCCAAGTTGGGCATGGTAGCTCTCTTGTTAACAGAAGGAGGGGTGTGGTCACCTCTTTTTGCTTGACCGCACCCGCACCTCCTCACTTCTAAGCACAGATCTGTTGCAGTGACCCACCCCAGGGAATCGGGGAGCTCTGAGCATGTGGAGCTGCTCCGAGTGACTTCTCAGAGACCCAAGTACAGTCTCAGCACCCAGGGGTTCATTGGTTGAGGAGTGCAAGAGGATCCACTCCACTCTACTAGCCTCTCTCATCCACAGAGAGATTGAGGACCTCCCAGAGTATTCTGCCCAGGCAGATAGAACCCTATAATCCTGGAGCCTGCAACTTGCAGATAGATGGGGCATCCCACAGTCGTATGTGGGTGCCCAGCCCATCCCAGCCAGATTCAAAGTCAGTGTAGAATGTGGATTTTTCCTTCAAAAAGTCTCTGGATCGCAGTTATGAGCAATACCCACCAGCTGCAGCCGCAATTGTATGAAAATTGTGCTAGAAGGAAATAAGAGTCCCTGCAGGTGGCACTTCCCTTTTGTTGGGATGGCTTCCCCTCCCCACCCATTGCTGGGTGGGCACAGTGGAGATGCTACTTTTGCCACACTGACAAGGTGGAGACTGTCCCTGCCAATTGCACTTGAACTGCCTTGGTTATCCTTGTTGACAGGATGGAGACTGTCCCTGCTAGTTTCCGGGTACACACACAGCAGCTGGAGCAGGTGCTAACTGCTTATGTCCAAAATGGTGCCAGCCCTCTCAGAGCTGGCTGCAGGGCATTATTGTGGAGCAGGAGGTGGGGAGTGAAAGATGTGCTACTGCTTTTTCTTCCCCCCAATGGATGAACAGTCGTCCTGTCCTCAGGGTTCTGGGTCAGAATCAAAGATAGTGTAGTCCAGTAGTCTCTCCCTCCAGCTGTATCAATAGTGGTGCAGGCCGGTGCAGTCTAACATCATTTTGCTTGTCAGAGTGGGTGCTTTCTCTGGATTGCGGTGCTGGGGTTGTTGTCTGTGTCTGTGCTCATTGCTGCGTGTCTGCACCTTCCACATATGTTCACAGAATCTCCACTGCTTCCTTAGGACCTCCCACTTCAGTTTTCCCCGCACCTTTCCCCTGAGTGCACTTTCTCCACATTTGTGGTTGTTATTATTATTATTATTATTATTATTATTATTATTATTTTCACTTAGCCTAGAGCAGGCTGCCCTTTCGTTATTCTGCTATCTTGGAACCCCTCAATGATTCAGATCTTAATAGATTTAAAGCATTTAGTGAGAAAAACAAACCTCATTTAAACTCAGTAAAGAAGTTTTATTCTGCTAAAATTCTTGTTGTTTTTTGTCACTCAAAATCTTTCTCCAGCCCCTCATTTGCTCTTGGGAAGCTAGAAGCCACCGATCTTTCACTTCTACGAGGCTTCCTGGATTACTAGACTCTTCCTACTCCCTTACATTTCTTCTTGCAAATGGCCATTTTCTCTCACCAATTTATTGACATCACAGGTAACAACAGAGAAGGTATACCAGTAATATTCTGGTTTTCCTTCAGTTCACCAAGCCTTGAACTCCCAGGAAGGTTGAGCCATGCCTTCCAAGTTAAATTTATGTCTTAATCCACTTGGGCTGCTGACAAAATTCCATAACAGAGGGTCTTGTATATGAAGCAGAATTAGTTCCCACCATTCTTGAGGCCAGCTTGTCACCAGCAGAGCCAGTGTCTGCTGAGGCCAACTTTCTGGTTCATGGATGGTGGTACCTTCTCGCTGTTCCTCACATGGGAGAAGGGGGAGAGGTTTCTCTCTGGTCTATTTTGCAAGAGCCTTGACCTTATTATGAGGTCTCCAACCTCATGATTTTGTCGCCAACCATAGGCCCCACATGGGCATCAGTTTGACGGGCAGGCAGTAGCTCTTCCACGACTGATTCAGCTCCCTGCTGATGAGCCTGAGGAAGCAGTGGAGGATGGCCCAGTACTTGGGCCCCTACACCCCTATGGGAGACTCTGAGGAAGTTCTAGTCTCCTGGCTTTTGTACCCATTTAGAGAATGAACCAGGGAATGGAAGATCCTTCTCTGTTTCTATCTCATCCACTCTCTCTCTAACTCTGCCTTTCAAAGAAATAAAATATTTTAAAAACTGTGGTAGAGAGGATTTCGGCATATAAATTTTGGGTTGGGGAATGGGGGACACAAATATTCAGACCATAGCACTTGGGCAGTTGTGTGCCAGTACAGTGTTAATCTTGTTATCTCTCCTCCCTTGCTTCCTTACTTCCAAACACCACAATGGTGTTATAATGATCTTAGGTTTTGGGTTTTTTTTTTTTTTTTTTTTTGAAAATCTTTTTATTGTATGGCTCTTTCCAAAGTTCATGGCTAGACTCACCTTTAACATAAAGTATTTCAGCAAAGAAGAGGAAGTTGCATTCAAATACTGCTGGCCAACCATGGCTATGATAATTACACTAAGACTTCTATAAACATTTTCCCCTGAATTACAAACATGGCACTGAGTTTGGTGCCATTAAGAGTAAAGCTAAAGAGGACAAAACCCAAGCCCTTGTGGAAGAAGTCACTGGGGAAGGAGAAGGGAAGGAAAGACAGAGGAAGCCATTGGCCACCGCCAGAATTTCTCTTCGTGTGACCATTTACTTTTTCTGCTCTTTATAACATGGGGTTAGGGCATCTTCCTGTATGGCAAGTCTTAGAAATCACCCAGGAAACACACCTTTTAAAAACTAACCCCAGGACTAGACAGAGTATGGAACAGCTCAGCGGCAGAATCTTCAGCTCTTCCACCCATCCAGTTTCTGTTCCTTCAGTATCAGTCCCTAAGAAGGCATAGATAAGATCCTAGGTAGGTGTGCTTTCCATATCTCTGCTCTGATCGAGATGCATCTGTGACAAAAACTCAAGGGATAACTGAGGTGCTGAGAGCCCCCCAACACTGGAGGGTGGGAGGTGGGGAGCAAAGCTCTTTTACCTACAGATTGGACACATTTCCAATGCCTGCTTAGGAAGGAAGTACTAGTTATTGTTTGGATTTCAGTTATGTCAAAAACCAAAACCTTCCGATGGAAGGTTAAAGTCTTAGCATTCTCTGCAACAAACCTTGAGTGCTTTCTGTCTCGTTTTAAGAAGAGCATCACTTTCTTTGCCTCCAATCTCACACATATTTGCCCAGTAGTTTTTATGTCCCATACTGTATGCCATTTAATTACTTGACAGATTGCAATAGTTAGCAAGCAAAATTCTAAAAATAACAAGGCATTAGAGGTGTCAATTCTGAAAAGAATTCTGAAAAACATGATTGTTTTGAGCTTTTATTGAACTTTGACTTAACAGGAATCTGCTGTAAACTACAGTGAGTGAGCTTGGTACAGATCAGACTTCTCTACTAAGATTGAATTTCATTCAGAGGCAGTATCATTAGGAGAAACACTTTAACATGTGTTACAGTGTCTAATGGCATGAGATAGGAATGCATTCTGGTTTTATTTCTTTGAATTTATTTCTCAATAATCTGATATCATTTGAGTTAACCGAAATACACAAATAACATGATTCATCTGTCTTCAGCTATGTTTTGCCAGGCTCAAGTAAACAATTGCAAATAGATAACAATTTTTGTTGTAGACACTCTAATGAGAATTTATTATTTATTTTGAATGCACAAGCTTGCTTTAAACACAGCTACCTATTTTGATGAATTTTTCATTATGTTACTCCATGTACATCTCAAGGAAAAGCTAGAAATCCTCTTTCCCAGTCTTATTGCATTTGGAGCCCAGGCAGTTAACTGAGGTTGCACCTAGCAAGTGTAGCCACTGAAAGCTGTGATGTAGGAGTGAGACTTAGTGAGGGTCACCCTGTGCAGCATCCCTCTTGCAAGGAGCCACCCTATGGGGACATCCGGGCACTCTCATGTGTCACAATGAGAGGCAGTGCGTGATGGGGATGCAAGTAACGTCAGCAGGGTCAGTTCTGACATACAAGCTTTCAGTGGGAGAAGCCTGCCTGTCCAGTCCCACCAATACTCCTGGGGATCTTCCTGATGATACTCAGCATGTCTTACTCATTAAGGGAATGGGTTTCTGTGGTTGGCAATCAGGTTCTGATTCTTTGATAACTGTAAACATTTTCTCCACATTGGTGTTTACCATTACCATTTAACATTTACCAATGATTCAATACATGTAGTTACAGAAAAATACATCTTGGAAGCAAATTTTCTGTGAAGCAATTCTTTACATTTTTAGTATAACATGGTAAGTTCAAATTATGAAAATAACCTAATGCCATTGTTATAAAAGTACTAGTACCACTATTGCTATGATTATTTAAAGGAAAAGAAATCTAAGCTATTGAGATATATTAAACATTCAATTAATTGTACCTAAGTTTTGGTTTTATTATTTTCAACTCAAGTACACAAAGTTGATTAATGATAATCTTTGCCATGTCTTGTTTTTATTATTGATCAATGTATAATCCCTTTTATTTAACATTAATTTATACAGCATTTGTATTTATTAATTCATACATATCCAGAAACCTACAACACAAGTATAAAATACTGAAAATCACTTACATCCAAGCTTGTCTCCTCTTCTTTGTTAGCACCTTGCATCTGCTCACCTGAGGTAAACATTACCCGAATTTTTGGAATACTGATTTTGTCCTGATTTTCTTCTCGTGTTTTTTACATGTCTTAAGTCTATGACTTTCACATATCTTTGAACCTTGCGAAAAGCGACCTTTCACTTTTTTGCTCATTTGTATAATACTTACATATTCTGTTGAGAGTAACTTTCATTTACATATGTTTTTTTGGCCACTTGACACAATATCTTTTGGTGAAATTTATAAAATATATTCATGTATCATCCTTGTTATGAACATTTGAATTTTTCCATGATTTCTCAATTTCAGAAGTTTTGTATTTATAGAAAAAGTAGAAACCTGGTACAGAGAGAGATTTATCATGTGACCTTACCAGTCACTACCATGGATAGTTCCCCTCGTGACTATCACTTTACATCTCTATAAAAATTAACTGAAGTCCACACTTCTCGGATTCCCTCAGCTCTTGCTGAAGATCACTTTTCTGTTCCAGGATACCAGTTACATTAAGTTGTTCCATTAGGCTCCTCCTCGCCATGGCGATTTCTTAGATTTTGTTCTTGTTTTTAGCGACCTTGATAATTCTGAGGAGTACTGGTCAGACATTGTGTAGACTGTCTCTCAGTTGGGATTTACATGACTTTTTGATTTTGATTTGTCTTCATAATGAGATGAGTTTAAGGGTTTTGCTGAAGTTATGGAGGTAGAGTGTCACTTTATTGACCTCGTACCATGGGCACAAGATAGTCTCAACATGACCATCTTCATCTCTTTTGTGCTGAAAAAGGATGGCTGATGAAAACCAGAAGCTTACGCACACACCATGAGAGAGATTGAAAGTCCATGTGAGACACTGGCACGTGGTGAGGGCTTTTTTGCTGCATCATGACTCAGCAGAGTGTGTGTAAGGACAAAGAGCACATGAGAACGGAATCACTGCTGTGAACCACTTTATGATGACCTGGGCCTGCCAGCCCAAACAGCCCTCAGTGGGCCCCTCTTCCCAATGCTGTTTCACTGGGGATTAAGTTCCCAACACGTGACTTCTTGGGGACACATTCAGATCATAGCAATGTCTTATCATTGTTGATGTTCAACACTGGAATTTGTCAGTTTCTCCATGCTATGGTTCCCTGTGTATCTCCTCTTTCCAAACTGTCCTTTTGAAAAGAAGTTGCTTGTGTAGACCCTTCTTATAGAGTGGAAATGTGTTCTCTATCACCTCTGGGCAAGGTATCTCTATAAATTATTTGGAAATCTCTAACCAGGTAGTTTTTCTTCCAAGTACTCTGGTGTAAATGCATATGCTCCAAAAACCAGGTGCTGAAAATTAATGAAGATATGATACGAGGAGGTGGGGTTTATATGATGCTTACATCATGAGGACTCCACTTCTATGTGTTAGAAAGAATCCTATCTTTTTGGTTCTTCTACCTTTCTGCCTCAACCCTATGAATACACCACATCCAACCCCACGGGAAGCTGTAGGAGCAAGGTGCCGTCTTGCAAGCATAGATAGTGACTAAATAGACCCTGAATCTGCTATCCTCCAGAATTGGGAGAAAATATTTCTATTTTTTCAAAGATTGATTTATTTATTTAAAAGCATTTTAGAGAGAAGTAGAGACAGATGGGGGAGAGGGGTCTTTCCATCTCCTGGTTCATTTCCCAAATGGCTGCAGCAGCTGGAGCTGAGCTGATCCAAAGTCAGGAGCCAGGAGCTTCTCCAGGGTCTCCCACATGGGTGCAGGGGCCCAAGGATTTGGGCCATCTTCTGCTTTCCAAGGTATTTGCCTTTAAAATTTTTGAACATTTCATGAATTCTGAACTGTAATAACCTAATATATTTGTTTTTTATTTACAGTAAATAATCAGTCATATTTTAGAAAACTAAATATTTGACCTCTATTCCTTCTCTAAAGTTCTTTTATAGACTGAGCCATTGACCTATATCATTTTTCTTCTTTCTGAAGAACTTTCAGCACTTCCTACAGGAAAAAAATCAGTGCTGATGAATTTGCTCAACTTTTCTTGTTAGAAAAAAAAATTTCTTTTTTCACATTTTTAATATATTTTTATTTAATTTGCTTGAAAATCAGAAAGCTAGGGAGCGGCAAGTGGAGATTTTCCATCCACTGTCATTCCCCAAATAACTGCAATAACGTGGGACTAGGCCAAGTCCAACGTGGGGGCCAGGAAGCCGTTCTGGGTCTTTCACATGGGTGGCAGAGACCCAAGCTGGGTGTTGAGTCGCCTGCTGGCTTGAGTTGGCACGTGCTTGAGTCATCACCTGCTGCCTCCAGAATGCACATGAGCAGGAGGTTGGAACTGTGAGTGGGGCCGGGAGATACACCGGTACTCTGATTTGGTATTCTGTTGTCCCAAGTGGTATCTTAACTACTAAATCAAATCTATGCCCCTTTTCACCTTTTAAATGTAAGTTAATTGGATGTGATACTCCGATTTAGCTTTTCTTCCCTTAATACTTTAGTACCAAACTGCTCATGCTTCTTTGCATGGTTTCAAATCCACCGTAATTGTAATCTGAATTCAAATGTGAGGTCTTTTATTCTATACCCTGAGATCTCCCACCATGCACTTCCTTTCAAAATGTTCTCTTTGATTTCCTGTAGTTTTGTAAGGCAACCCTGCAATGAGGGCTTAGAGTCACACCTAAGATTTGGTTCAGATATCAAGACTACTGATTCCACACATAGGAAGAAAGCAAGAAGAGATGAGGCTAGCCCCTGACCAGCAGGGGCAGCACAGGCACTCCCCAACAAGGCAAACAGGAGAGACAAGGTCGACAGGTCAGCATACTGCAGCACCCGTGAGTTCTGTCGAAGCAGGAACCATTATTGAAGAAGTGTGCAGGCTTATAAAGCTTACAAAGACATGCACAGTAGGGGAGCCAATCAGTGAAAAGGTCATGCAGGCATGGGTGGACCACACACAGGGGCATCTTAAAGTATAGGGATCACGCACAGTCCACATGTCTGGAACTAAAGTGGACCTATCCCTGCTGGTGGTCTAGTAGCTTAACCATAGCAGCCGCAGACACGCCCCTCGAACATCCCCAGGTGCCATATTTTAATGGAGATTTTAGGCAATGCCCAACAATAGGTTATTAACATCATGATGTTTCTGAGGACAGCATGGTAGACTGTCTAAACTTGCCCAAAACTGACTTGAGAGATCAGAGCATGGAGACAGGTTTGGAGTTTTATGGTGTTTGGGGGATAGGGTGGATGGAATATTCTGGAACCACACAAGGGGCTTTGGTGGTTTGCACCACTCAGTGACACTGAAGAAAGTAGAGCCTAGGCTTCCTTAGATACTAGCTGAAAGCTGAAGCCAGACAGTGGAATTTCGAAGTTGTTTCTAGGTGAGGCTGTCAGGCACAGCAGTTAAGACTACTTTTGGGACACCTGTACCCCATATTAAAGTACCTGGTTAGACCCAGCTCTCTTCCTGATTCCAGCTTCCTGCTGCTGTATACCGTGGGCAGCAGGCAATGGCTCAAATTCTTAGGTCCCTGCCTTCTATGTGGGAGACCTGAATTGAGTTCTGGGCTTCAGAAGTTGGCATGGCGCATCTCAGCTATTGAGTACATTTGGGGAGTTAACCAGGTGGAAGATCTCTGTATCTGCAATTCAAGTAAAGTTTTTTTTTAATAAGTTCTCAGACAAACATCAAAAAGTATGGACTCAAAAGTTTTCTTATATGTCTGTATATGATATTTGTAGGCGCATTCTATTTTGTTTGTTTTCTAATTTATTTGGTGTTCTCTGGGTTTTATGTATCCATGGTTTAGTGTCTATCATTAATTTTGGTGTCCTAGCCATTTTTCAAAATTTCTTCTCTTAGATGCTTTTCCTTGGAATTCCAATTTTGTATATGTGGTACTCTTGCATGTATTTTTCCCTGATTCTTTTATTTTCTTGTACTTTGTCTTGGGATTTTCTATTGACCTAACTCAAACAAACAAAAAAAAAACCTTAGAACTTGGATTTTTACTGTCAGTATATTTTTTTCTAATTTATTTACTGTCTAGTCTTTCCTGTTGGTGGTGTTGATATCCCATTACTCCCTCTGTCATATGTCAACCATTCCTGTGGGTTATTGTGTTGTTCTGTATTGCTTGTCACCTTGTCCCTGTTTGTCTCAGTTCTGTCACCTTCAAGAGAACGTCCCAGTGACTGACATGGAATCATCTCTCTTCTTGTTCATTTTCTTTAGAGATCTCTTGTCTAGTCTTGGCTCTTTATTCTTCCCCATACATTTTAGAACCTGTTTGGCATGTTAAATGTCAAGGTGCTTGTTAGACATTGAAGTGATACTGAGCAGGCAGTGATTCTATGTGTTCACCTTGGGGGAAGGTCTGAGATGTTCAAGGATTGTGAGATAAAAGACTAGAAAATCAGTTACAGCATTAGAGCTCATGATCAACGCGACACCTTAGAAAACAATGTTTTTCAAGATATTTAGATAACTGATGCCTAAATGATGTGGGAATGTGAGATTAGGGTGGGTCAGGCACACATAGATCAAACTTTAATTTGTGAAAATGTCATTTAAGTCTTACCTCAAATATCACATCTTTGAAGGTGTTCCCTTGACCACCCTCCACCAATGTCCACTCCTCTACACTTTCCAAAAGAAAACGATCATGCTTTCTCATCAAATTGTGTAAAATGTCTCTTACTAATATTTAGCTTTGTAATTATTTAATATCTGCATTTACTAATGCCACTGAAAATCTCATCTGGGCATAAATATATTTCCCTATAAATATATATGTTCATTCTCTAGCTAGGTTGTGATACACACACACACACACACACACAGAGCAAGGCAGGGAGGGAGGTGAGAAAGCCCGGTGAAGCAGGGAAGAAAGAAGGGAGAAAGAGAAATCTCACATTCTCTGTCCTCTGGTTCACGACCCCGATGCCCTTGAGGGCTGAGGTGGAAGCTGGGATGCAGGAACCCGATCACTTGAGCCATCACGGCTGCCAGGTTCCGCACTAGCAGGAGCTGAAATCAGGAGCCAGAGGCAGGTGACGAAGGTGGGAGTTCTGATAAGGGTGTGGGTACCTTATCCAGCATCTTAACCACTAGATTGCATGACCTTCCTTGAGTAAGCATATGGATAAACTAGGTATCCTATAACATTAATTTATTCATGTGGTTGATGTCTGTGTTTGATTTCTGTTTCTGCCATAGATGGCTCCATGATCTTACATTGTCTGTTTAACCACTCAAGGACCCACGGAGGTTATTTATGTGTTACAAGATTGAAATAAATGGCTCTTACGGTCTTGTATTTTCAAAGCTTTCTATAATTCCTACATTTGCCTTTCTTATACGCTCTCTGGTGGAAGACAACTTTATAAATGCACATCTCCATTACTGAGCACATTTATCAGGAGAAAGGGGCACGAGGCACTTAAAGTTTACCTGTCATACAAGAGTGGCCAGCAAGTGCAGGGAGAAGTTAAAATAAACTGGTGATAAACTAAAGCCACGTCCAGGAAATTTATCATTTCCTAGCAGTCTCCTTGCCTAGGCTGATAAATGGCATTGTTTTTGCATCGCGGGCCCTTTTCAAAATGATAAACTTTTTGAAAGGAACCCAATTCCATGATAAAGAGGTTTGGGCAGAAATGAGGAGCAGTTTCCCTGTGGAGTGCTGTGCTGTGTGTTTGATGAATGAAATGCACCTCTGTCGTGGCAGCATGCCAGGACAGAGACGCACAGTGTGCTTGGCTGAGGGAAAGCGCAGCTGACGTGACATCCCGAGAACACCGCGTGTTCCAGTGCCACAAGCAGACTTAGGAAAACACAGCAAAGTGCAGACTTGCATCAGCAACTTAACACTGATCTACTGGACAGCCTTCTGGAGGGACTGTGGACTGAAGGGCGGGGGTGCTTGGGGAGGAAGGTGAGGGCAGAGGGGTGGAATGCTCAGGGGGAAGAAACTGGCTCGATTTTACACACACAGATACAGAGACGTATCCTGGAACACTAAAATGATCTGCGATGCAGTCCCTTGAGTGCATCTCATGGCTCCCTGACGTTCCCGCTGCTTTAGTGGAGTCGCGCAGGAGGTTGGCCCCCACTGTCTTATGTTAAGTGTTCTAAGAGCATGGGAAGTAAATCCGATTATGGTGCTTAGAGGAAGGACTTTTGAAAAGTGATTCCCTGGGTTGGGTGGTTAGAGGGGAGCTGTGGTATTCGAGTCCTGGTAGCTTTGTAAGGAGAGCAGGTGCTACACAGGCCCATGAGTCTCGTCCTGCGATACATTGTACCACTTGAGATGTAACCTGTAAGTGGGCTGTCACTGAGGCTGACATGGGGCTTGCCCAGTCTGTACTGTGAACTTTCAGAGACATGAGCCAAAATGAACCTCTTGTCTTTATAAAGTTCAGCCTACGTGGGGAATTCCATTGTAGAAGCAAAAGCTAATACAACTCACATTTTTTAATGCTTATCTTTATGCCTCATAATCAGACTAAATTTTCTGTTTTGATTTCTGATGTGAGAAGTATGTCAGCTCAGTCCTCACCAAGGAGGCCACAAGCCTTGTAACTCACTGAGCATACCTTGCTTAAATTGAGACACACACCTGCTGTTTCTATAGTTGTTTCTTTCCCATTTATTTGCTGTCACTCTGTTTCTCTCCGGTGACCTGACCTACGGTGTATTTAATATCAATGTTTCTTGGTGTTTTTCTCCCCTCCTGAGTAGAGAGCTAATGCTTAGCCATGTGCTTGGCCACACATTGTGTTCTGAGATGATGTTGATGCATGTGAGGCAGGAGCCCATCTACAAAGTAATGACTTTTGAAAACCACATACTATGGATCATTTTTTGAAATAGGAAACTAGGCCAATTTTGTAAACATATGATTTTCTTGGAATAGTGGAATTGGGTACTGCAGCATAAATATATGCTAATGAAACTATTACTTCTGGTTATGAACTACTATTTTTTAAAATAAACGATTTCACAGCAAATCAGTTTTGTCCACAGTCATGATTTTCCAAAATACATACATAGAAATGTTTCTTATTTTTAAAAACTTTATTATTTACACTTGAAAATAAGATATTAATGACTGCATCAATGAGATGATAATCACAATAGGTAAAGTAAAAATTTTTAAAAGTAGACGAAACAGGTACACAGGAGCAGATTTAACATAGAAACAAATCAGATGTAATCATTTGTATGCATGTACAATTCTTTGCTGTCTAAAAAAATAGTCATTAACATATCAGAAAGTTTCAGTCCCCCCAAACATCTCTTAAACACATTTTTCCTTAAAGCTAAATTTCACAGCTATGAAGAATATAAATTATAAAATTGGATGTATCTTCTACATTACTTCCTCATCTTATGCATTGAATGGATGAGCTAGCTCCAGTTTACGTTGTTGTTTCACTTTATACTTATTTATTTACTTATCTATGTGAATTTAATTATGTGGCAATTTCCATATTGAATTGTCTAATAGAAAAAGACTTAAGCCAAAGTAACATTCTAACACTCTAGAATCCTAACATTGCTATTATTTCATCATGCCAGAAGCATTTCTTCCTTGGCTCATGCTGTTTCTTTATCTATCAATGCCCTTCCACAGTGTTTTGGCAGTTAAATGCCTCATTTCCTTCCAAGCTTATTTTAAAATACTGTTCTTTGTGGAACTATTTCAAATCCTTTGACTAAATATAATCTCTCTCTGTATCCTGCTTTCTCTCTCTTAATATGCTATCATGTAATTTTGCCTGTCACATCTATTCTTCTTCCAAGAAAATAGCATGTATTATAGATATATAAATTGATAAGTATATACAGAATTATCTTAACCATTTACATATTGCTGTGTGCTTGGCATCACTGTATCTGCTTAGTGCTCATTCATCATTTTTTTTTTTTTGACAGGCAGAGTGGACAGTGAGAGAGAGAGACAGAGAGAAAGGTCTTCCTTTACCGTTGGTTCACCCCCCAATGGCCGCAACAGCCGGCGCACCACACAGATCCGAAGCCAGGAGCCAGGTGCTTCTCCTGGTCTCCCATGCAGGTGCAGGGCCCAAGCACTTGGGCCATCCTCCACTGCACTCCCGGGCCACAGCAGAGAGCTGGCCTGGAAGAGGGGCAACTGGGACAGAATCCTGCGCCCCAACCCGGACTAGAACCCGGTGTGCCAGCACTGCAGGCGGAGGATTAGCCAAGTGAGCCGCGGCGCTGGCCAATGCTCATTCATCTTTACATATTCCTATTAATCAGCTATTATTATCCTTATTTTACATATGAAAATTAAGAGAAAAAACTAACTTCCTCTTCTACATTGTGTGTGTGTGCATGTGTTTAGAAGATACCATTTTTATTCAACACAACTATTCTTTTTTTATTATTATTATTAGAGTTAGAGAGAGAGAGAGAGAAAAATCTTCCTTCCCTTGGTGCGTCTCCTGCTCTCCTATGTGGGTGCAGGGGCCCAAGCACCTGAAGCATCCTCCACTGCCTTCCCGGGCCACTGCAGAGAGTTTGACTGGAAGAGGAGCAACCGGGACTAGAAGCCGGCATCCGTATGGGATGCCAGCGCCGCAGGCAGAGGATTAACCAAGTGAGCCACGGCGCCGGCCTCAACACAGCTATTCTTAAACGCAGCTCTAGTCTTTCTACCTGTTGTCTGAAGAAGAATTCACATCTTCCTCTTCTTTTACTGTGTCTGGAGTCCTTGACCACACCTCCCTGCAGATTGCAATGCACTGTGTTCCAGACCTGTTGTGGAGGAAGCAGCTCTCTGTAATGAGCCTGATAAGGTGTAGCTTTGTAATCATTAGGATGTTTTATCTTCTGTATCATATTGACTGTGCTAAGGAATGTCCAAATAGCTGGTAAAACAAGAGTTTCAGGTGTATCCGTAAATGTGCTTCAGGAAGAGATTAGCATTGGAATCAATACACTAAATGATCACCATTACTAATATGTGTCAAATTTTTCCAACTTGTTGAGAGCCTGAGAATAAAATGAAGAGAAAGGGCACATTTTCTGTCTGCTTGTATCAGGACATCTGTCTTCTGAATTTGAACTTCAGAGCTGCTGGTTCTCATAGATTTGGACTTCGACTGGAGATGACCCAGTGGTCTCCCATCACCCTCAGGCATTTGGGCTTGGACTAGAATTATACCAATGATTTTTATGGTTCTATGAGTTACAGACAACAAATTGTAGGACTTATAAGCTTCTGTGATCATGTAAGCCAATCTCTTTTTTTAATTTAATTTTTTTAACTTTTATTTAATGAATATAAATTTCCAAAGTACAGCTTATGGGTTACAATGGTTTCCCCCCGATAACGTCCCTCCCACCCGCAACCCTCCCCTTTCCCACTCCCTCTCCCCTTCCATTCACATCAAGATTCATTTTCATTTCTCTTTATATACAGAAGATCAGTTTAGCATACATAAAGTAAAGATTTCAAGAGTTTGCTCCCACACAGAAACATAAAGTGAAAAATACTGTTTGAGTACTAGTTATAGCATTAAATCTCAATGTACAGCACACTAAGGACAAAGATCCTACATGAGGAGTAAGTGCACAGTGACTCCTGTTGTTGACTTAACAAATTGACACTCTTGTTTATGGCCTCAGTAGTCACCCTAGGCTCTTGTCATGAGCTGCCAAGGCTATGGAAGCCCCCTGAGTTCACCGACTCTGATCATATTTAGACAAGGCCATGGTCAAAGTGGAAGTTCTCTCCTCCCTTCAGAGAAAGGTACCTCCTTCTTTGATGACCCATTCTTTCCACTGGGATCTCACTCACGGAGATCTTTCATTTAGGTTCCCCCCCCGCCCCCGGAGTGTCTTGGCTTTCCATGCCTGAAATACTCTCATAGGCATTTCAGCTGGATCCGCATGCCTTAAGGGCTGATTCTGAGGCCAGAGTGACATCTGCCATTCATTCTATGGGTCTGCTGTGTATCTCACTTCCCATGTTGGATCGTTCTCTCCCTTTTTGATTCTATCAGCTAGTATTTGCAGACACTATTCTTGTTTATGTGATCCCTTTGGTTCTTAGTCATATCATTATGATCAATTGTAAACAGAAATTGATCACTGGGACAAGTGAGATGGCATTGGTACATGCCACCTTGATGGGATTGAATTGGAATCCCCAGGTATGTTTCTAACTCTACCGTTTGAGGTAAGTCAGCTTGAGCATGTCCCAAATTGCACATCTCTTCCCTCTCTTATTCCCACTCTTATATTTAACAGTGATCACTTTTCAGTTAAGTTTCAGCACTTAAGAAGAATTGTGTATTGATGACAGTAATTTTTAACATTTATTTAGTAAATATAATTTTCCAAAGTACAGTTTATGGATTACAATGGTTTCCCTCCCATAACTTCTCTCCCACCCGCACATCTCCCATCTCCCGCTCCCTTTCCCATTCCATTCACATCAAGATTAATTTTCAATTATCTTTATATACAGAAGACAGATTTAGTATATATTAAGTAAAGATTTCATCAGTTTGCACCCACACAGAACATTAAGTGTAAGATACTGTTTCAGTACTAATTATAGCATTACTTCACATTGGACAACACATTAAGGACAGAGATCCCACATGAGGAGTAAGTACACAGTGACTCCTGTTGTTGACTTAACAATTTGACACTCTTGTTTATGGCGTCAGAAATCTCCCTAGGCTCTAGTCATGAGTTTCCAAGGCTATGGAAGCCTCTTGAGTTCGCTGACTTCGATCTTATTTAGACAAGGTCATAGTCAAAGTGGAAGTTCTCTCTTCCCTTCAGAGAAAGGTACGTCTTTCTTTGATGGCCCATTCTTTCTACTGGGATCTCACTAGCAGAGACCTTTCATTTAGGTTTTTTTTTTTTTTTTTTTTTTTTTTTTTTTTTTTTTTCAAGAGTGTCTTTCCATGCCTAAAATACTCTCATGGGCTCTTCAGCCAGATCCAGATGCCTTAAGGGCTGATTCTGAGGCCAGAGTGCTGTTTAGTACATCTGCCATTCTGAGTCTGCTGTGTATCCCACTTCCCGTGTTGGATCGTTCTCTTCCTTTTTGATTCTATCAGTTAGTATTAGCAGATATTAGTCTTGTTTGTGTGATCCCTTTCACTCTTGGAACTATCAGTGTGTTCAATTGTGAACTGAAATTGATCACTTGGACTAGTGAGATGGCATTGGTAAATGCCACCTTTATGAGATTGTATTGGAATCCCTTGGCACATTTCTGACTCCAACGTTTGGGGGAAGTCAGCTTGAGCATGTCCCAAATTGTATATTTTCTCCCTCTCTTATTCCCACTCTTATATTTAACAGGGATCACTTTTCAGTTAAATTTAAACACCCAACAATAATTGTGTGTTAATTACAGAGTTCAACCAATAGTATTAGCTAGAACAAAAAAATACTAAAAGGGATAATGTATTAAGTTGTATATCAACAGTCTGGGCAAGGGCTTATCAAGTCACTGTTTCTCATAGTGCCCATTTCACTTCAACAGGTTTCCTTTTTGGTGCTCAGTTAGTTGTCACTGATCAGGGAGAACATATGATATTTGTCTCTTTGGGACTGGCTTAATTCACTCAGAATGATGTGTTCCAGATTCCTCCATTTTGTTGCAAATGACCGGATTTCGTTGTTTTTGACTGCTGTATAGTATTCTATAGAGTACATGTCCCATAATTTCTTTATCCAGTCTACTGTTTGTGGGCTTTTTGGTTGATTCCAGGTCTTGGGTATTGTGAATGGAGCTGCAGTAAACATTAATGTGCAGACAGCTTTTTTGATTGTCAATTTCATTTATTTGGGTAAATTCCAAGAATTGGGAATGCTTTGTTGTATGGTAGGGTTATATTCAGGTTTCTGAGGAATCTCCAGACTGACTTCCACAGAGACTTAACCAGTTTGCATTCCCACCAACAGTGGGTTAGTGTCCCTTTTTCCCCACAACATCACCAGCATCTATTGTTGGTAGATTTCTGAATGTGAGCCATTCTCACTGGGGTGAGGTGAAACCTCATTGTGGTTTTGATTTGCATTTCCCTGATTGCAAGTGACCTTGAACATTTTTTCATGTGTCTGTTGGCCATTTGGATTTCCTCTTTTGAAAAATATCTATTGAGGTCCTTGGCCCATCTGTTGATTGCGATGTTTGTTTTGATGTTGTGAAGTTTCTTTATCTCTTTGTAGATTCTGGTTTTCAATATTTTATCCATAGCATAGTTTGCAAATATTTTTTTTCCCATTCTGTTGATTGCCTCTTCACTTTCCTGAATGTTTCTTTTGAAGTACAGAAACTTCTCAATTTGGTGCAATCCCAATGGTTAATTTTGTCTTTGACTGCCTGCGCCTTCAGGATCTTTTCCAAGAAGTCTTTGCCAGTGCCAATATCTTGCAGTGTTTCTCCAATGTTCTCTAATAATTTGATGGTGTCGGGTCATAGATTTAGGTCTTTAATCCATGCTGAGTGGAATTTTGTGTAAGGTGAATGGTAGGGGTCTTCCTTCATGTTTCTGCACATGGAAATCCAGTTTTCCCAGCACCATTTATTGAATAGACTGTCCTTGCTCCAGAATTGGTTTTAGATCCTTTATCAAATATAAGTTGGCTGTAGATGTTTGTGTTGTTTTCTGTTGTTTCTATTCTGCTCCATTGGTCTATCCATCTGTTTCTGTACCAGTACCATGCTG